>NC_031773.1:13518952-13818952 GCF_001522545.3 Parus major
GAGGAGAGGAGAGGAGAGGAGAGGAGAGGAGAGGAGAGGAGAGGAGAGGGATATCTGCTTAAGATATGTCAGCAAGATCAGGAAAATTTTAAGCTCTTTGGCTCCCTCAGCTGACATAAACTTCAATTATTTGCGTAAAAGGTCTGGTGAATACCTGCAAACATTAACCAAATAGTTTTAAAGCTGCTGAGCAACATTTAGAAAAAAATTACTTACAGATATATCAAAGGAACCTTAAACATTTTATATTCTCTCTCCCCCTACGTGTATTCATAGTGAGATACATATTTTCCAGGAGGAAAAACTCTTGTTCCCAGAGGGAAAGAACTTGCAATCACATTCCTGGAATTTTTAATCCATTTTCATGGATTATTTCATTCTATTTTTCATAGCTCATCTATTTCATGGTTAGCTTTGCATTATCAACTATTTTTTGTGCCAATGCCTCCTCTCCCACTGCAGAGCCTCCAGGCCCAGCTGGAGTGTGGAATGCACCCAACAAGTGGCCATTCAAGTCTGCACATGCCATAGGCTACTTACTGCATTACATTTGCGCCATTACAGCTCTGGAATTTTGCTGCTATTATCAACATGTCTTGTCCCAGTTGCTTTTGAAACACCACAGTAGTGCCAACAAAGACAGTTTCTGTGCATTCCAGCCCTGGATTTTAAAGGAAGAGTCTGCACTGGAACGTTTAACTACTAGAAGTTGCAAATGGTCAATCCAAAGATTATCAGAGATACTCCTTCTGCTCTCTACCTCCATCTCTTACTCTTACAAAATAACAATCAAGCCTCCCCTTTTAGAGACAGAATTAAGGACACACCATCCCAGACTGATGGAAAACATCTCCCCGTAAGTTCTGCATGGAATCGCACTCGCTGGCATGGCCATTGCAAAAGCAGCTGCCCCGCACAACCATCTCATAGATGGCATAGTAGTACTTCTCAAGGGGATCACTGTGCCTCCTCCCAAGCAGAGCATCTCCAAGGGTGTGCAGTTTAGTAAAATTGATCCTTAGGTTTGTCAATGTAATGAGATCTGGAAGGAAAGGAGAGCAATCAGGAGCCAGAGTTCACTCTAAAATGAACAGTATGAAATCTTCAGCGTGAATCAGTCATCCAAGAATTTTCCTGTAGTGAAGAAATAATGAAAATTATTCACTATTGGGCAAGACCAGTAATGGCTACAGTAGCAGTGCAGGGACCCACTCCTGGCACACAGCGTTAACATGTAAGAGTTAGCATCCTGCTTGGTATGGCTCTGCATTTTCCCAGCCGCTGTCTTCATGGGTTCATGTGCATCTCTGGGACTGCTCTCAAAAAGCAGTGTGGATTGGGCCTGAATTCAGAGGGAAAGACAGTTTAGCTCCATGGATGTGCTCTGCAGAGCTTTGCTGTTTGCCCCCAGGGCTAGAGAACAAGACTGGCCCATTTAATTTAATAATACAATATCTCCCTAAGATCTTTAGGTACTTAATTTTCAACATCATTGACTTAACACCAGCTGAGCTGTTGGCCCTTTCAGCATACAAAACAAACAATACCAGCAAAGTGTCTCTGGACAAAACATGCAGGTCATTACCTTGGATATAAGGCACATGTGGATTTTCTATTTCAAAGTTGGGATCCAAAGCTTTTAAAACAACCTGCAAAACAAATCAATAAAGCTCTAGAGGTGGGATGAGCAGCCACCAAAGGGATCAAAGGATAGGCCTCTGCTTTTAGCAGACACAGACACAGACAAGAGACCTTCAGTTCCACACATGATTTGAACGTGTACAAACAGACACTTTACAGTACCTCGCCTTCAGTGGAGGGCTCGATGTCTGAATATCTTGAATCACAAACAACATCTCCAACACTTTTTGCTGGACCAGAAGAGATGTTGGGAAAAGAAGCAGCACAATCATGTGCAAAATATCTGAACACTTTCCAGGTCTGACCAAAATCAGCAGAGCGCTCAACCAGCATTGCTGCAGGCCGAAATGTCTGCAAGAAATATTTCAAGAAAATTTCAAGAATTCCCTAAGCAGGCATTAATAAGTCACCTCAGGGGTTGCTATATTGATATTCCCCTTTGAAGGATGCTAAAATTTGAGAGCTTATAGGCTTGTTACAGGTACTATGATGGTTACAGGGATCTCTGAAAAAGCTCATTAGAACCTCTCTCTAGCAAATGGGAAAGGTAACATTTCATATAGATACGTGATTACTTTCTAAGTAAGGAAGTTTACCATAACAATATAGGAATTTTGTACAAAAAAAAATTGTAATCATCTGGATCATAATAGATATACATAAGCTGAACTAAATGGAAAGAACAACTGCAGTTTAGATATGTCCTACATCTTTAGAGTTTAATTTTGCAAAGTATTTTTTCAGTTTTAATTCTTGGATTTATAGAAAATAGGACCAGAAGACACACAAATAAGAAACTGTTCATTCTATTCTCTGACCCTAAGGCAGGTTCAACTAAAATTTAACCATACTTGACAGGTGTTTATCTAACCTGTTCTTACAAACCTCTAAAGATGGAGTTTTCATTGCCTCTCTAAGCAATTTATTCCTGTGGTTAAGTAATTAGAATATAATATTGCATAAAAGCTCTGGTAAAAGATGTACCTTAAAGGTCAGGATAAGATGGCTGAACTGGAATAAAGTTTCTAGGTCCAATCTAATGCTGACGTGGTCAATGCCTGAAAAAAGAAGGACAATTAAGTGCACAGTTCATTTAAGGGGTTGCTCAGACAGTTTTCCCATTGTGGATTTAGAGATGCCCTTTCCAGCAGAGCAGCTAGACCCTTTAGGGCCTCCCCTGTACACAAAGCCATGCAGCTGGACTGCTCTCTCTGCAGCAATACGATGTGCTCCCTTCCTGGCACTGGTACCAGCAATGCTGCGTGTCACTGAGGCTGCAGGAGGTGGTTGAAGGTCCTGCTCACATAATTCAGGCTGTAAATGGTGGTCATGGTAGAGTTCTGGGTTTGTGTGTTTTTATATCCAGTTAGGTTTATTTTATAAAATCCGTTCATGTCATTTACTCATTTCTAAGAAAGAAAAAGAGAACTAATAAAATTAGGTGTTTTCTTCATGTTAAACAGAACCGTTACACCCTTCTATAATTCCAGATGTGAAATTTGTCATGAACAGAGCTACTGCGCCAGGCATCTTCTTTCCAAAAAAACAAATATGGAAAAAAACCACTCCAGAAATCACACATTCTCTGTAGAAAGTTGCAGGAGCTTAGCTGATATCCCCTTTGTGCACATCTACATGCACCATGTCAGGACTCTTACTGACCAGGCTGTGCATGAGACCTCATCCCAGAAGAAAGATAGAAAGAATAAAGAAAGCTCCTCTCATAGCTGGCCCCCAGGTTTATTGGCAGTGGTGTCCAAAGCCAGTGACAGATCCTTGCTAAACTCCATGAAAAAAACAAGGCTAATGGATTTTCAGCTGGATACTCAAAATAGAGGTAACATACTATCTTATTTCTCTATGCCTTTATTTTCAACCATTCAAATGTTTTTCACGTAATCACTGTATGTCAAATAAGACAGTCAATGTTATTCCTCTTAGCATGTCTTCCCAGAGAAGCTGTAAGAATACTATCTTCATCAATTCTGGGATTGCACACATCCTCAGCAAGTTGCAGAGGACACAAAGCCTAGTGTGCTGTTGACACATGTGAAGGATCAGTGGCCATGCAGAGGGACCTGGAAAAGCTCAAGATGTGGGCCCATGGGAGTCTGATGAGATTTGTCAAGGCCAAGTGCGAGGTGCTGCACCTGGGTTAGGACAACCCCCAGTATCAATACAAGCTGGGGGATTAAAACATCAGGAACAGCCCTGAAGGAAAGGAATTTGGGAGTATCAGAATGAGGGAGCTGATAGCCAGGATTTATTTAATTTTTCCTGAAATATTAGTGCTTTTAAAATAATTTTTTTTAAAATGGGTATTTGTGTTTTACACACTGTCTTTACGTTGCATCTGTAAGCAAATGTATATTTTGCCCCAAATGAAAATTTTCTGACAGGGCAGACAGCCTGTGGAAAATATATGGCTTTCATGTATAACCCAGCATTGCCACAGGTCCTCTGGACAGCTCTTGGAGGTTCTGAGCTTAAACTTGTCCATAGAAAAACAGACTTTCTGAAATCTTATCTTGCTACACACAAATGCGTTTAAATCACTCGGTATTACCTAATCAAAGAACAGATGCAGTTTTTTTTCATCTCTTCATGAAGACAACTTTGTGAGAGCCAATTATGTAAGGGAATCTCACAGTAACATTTTGCAGTAGTGTTTTCTCTAAGAAACTTACCATTTTCTGACTGCCACCATTTCTTTTTCCTTTCAGGCTCAAACGTTGTGATAACATTTTCGACCATGTGGCTGTTATGCTGGGTATAGGGATTATATGGGTATCTGGAATCACAGAGAAAGCACTTCTCTTCAGCCTACAAAATGAAATGAGCAGAATAAAAGCTTAATTTGGATCTCCAGCAAAAATTAAGTGGATGTACATATATTTATGCCATTGCAAGGCTTTAACCTGTCTTGTTTCTTTGAATGACTGCTCTTTTAATCACTCAGACTTTCCATATACAAGCCCAAGAGAACCAGCATATTCATGAAGCATGTACATATTAAGTGTTGGTCATGGTCTTCCCCAGATACTTAAAAAAAATTAGACTTTTTCAGTAGTGGAGAAGGGATCCCAGTAAGACCAGATAAAAGGTAAGTAGTTGCTTTGGGATGACACCACCACTTTGTGTCAGTGTCTTTTGAAGCATAGGGAAACTGGATAAGTTTAAAACCAATGCAAAGGAGGAAAATCAGGATAATCAATAGGATACAAGGGTCTTGTTTAAAAATGCTACAAGCAGAAGATGAAGGTAGTAATGATTAACCAATATCAGTTCTGAATGAGAGGCTTTGATAGTGAGGGCAAGAAGTTTCTGTTTAAGGTGATAAAATGCAGATTGAGTGGGAGACCAAGAAGAGGTGACAAGGTTAACATGCTGCATTGGGATAACATGTGCTGGGCCATATGGAGAGCCTGAGCAGCCATCACAGCCAGCAGGGCCCTGGGAAACTGTTCAACAGGGTGGGCAGGGGTGGATGCACTGGGCAGACTGACTCGAGGAGATTTGGGCAGAGCCTGAGTGTGAGGATGAGGGAATTAGCCACAGCAGAAGATGATGCCCAAGCTATGTGCCTGGCTGCTGGGGAATGTGGCAGGAAGAAGAAGGGATGACACAGCACCCCAGAGGGAGCTGAAGAAGGAGACATGAGTTCAGTGCTCATAGCTGGGAGGCTGAAAATGACCCAGAATGAAATGGGTAGAGAAGCACCCCTCTTGGCACACTCAGGATCCACAGAGAAGAATCAGGAGTAGTTTTAACATCTTTCCATTATGAAATCACCTGGGAATTATTTGCATTTAAATAAATGAAGAGATATAGATTTACAGGTATGGTATAATTCATGTATTTTAAACATGGTAATTATGTATTATATTCAGTCATTCTATGCTACACTTGACAAGTGTATGAATGCACATTTAAGAAGATGAGAGTGAAATTAAAAAATTGCTCTATCATCTCATTTCACAAAGCTCTGGTAAGGAGACCTCAGTCTGTTGAAGCAGTTGGAAGGACTGTGCACACCCACACTCTGGTTTCTATAGACATACAATAAGACATGGGGGCAACTTAAGGTTGTTCCATAAAAATCTGCTCCAAAAGACAAGTATGTGGATGTTCATGCCTGGCAGATCCCACTTGCCTCTGAATTGTTCAGCTTTATATTCTCCTCGACACTGAGTGCCCTGGCTTTTCCTTTCAAAACATGTGTAACTAGTAAATCCAATCATTTAGCTAAAACCCACTTAACCTATATTCTAAAAACAGCAAGACATATTAAAGACTAAAAATTATTTGTAGCACTTCTTTCCAAACACAAAGCAGTTGAATTTTATTTTTTTCCCCCATCTGAATCCCAGCTAAATCCTATCCAACCTTAGTAGCTTGGCACGTTGACTAATACCCACTTTCATGAGTAAGGTTTGCTTTTATGAAGCCTGACACAGGTCATCAGGAGGGGAACTGGGAGAGGAAGAACTTTGGTCTACAAGATGCAAGATGCAAAACTTCCTGGTCTGCCTCCAGCAAAGAATTCAAAATGTGCTGGTGAGAAAGCAAATTGAAAGCGAAGTGGGACTCTGATGCACTGTAGGTGACAACACATTTAAGGCAAACTGATGGAACAGAACACATTGCCAGAGCATCATCTCTCTCCCCCAAGCTCTGCAAAGCACCAGAATTTGTAGTTTTCACCCTCTTCATGAGATAACAGCCAGGGGTCAAGATATGCTGAAGCAGAAATCACAGGGATTATTGCAGAACAGCTGCTTCTTTTCATGAGTCTGTATTTACATAATTCAAAGGATAAGTACAGGCAAGTGAAAATATGAATTTTTTATTGCTCTTTGATCTCCCCCTAGAAACCACGAGTAAAAGGCAATCATCCAACTTTAAGGCCATAAAGATGATTCAGGCTATTTCAACAAAGGAAAGAGATATTTACATTTTGAGAGACATTTTGCAGAAAACTGTTGATACAATGTGCAACTTGGAACAGTTCTTGGTTCCATGTCCATACTTTACTCTGCAGATGTGTCACAACATTAAGCTAGAAGGTCATGAACTGTAATTATTTTCAATTGCTTGTAAATTAAGCTGTATTTTAACTTCCTCTTCAGCCTAGGCTGTTATTTAGTGAAAATATTTCTATTTGTGACAATTTATTAGCTCAGTGTGGCCAAGTCCTCCAGGATGTACAACAGAGGAATCCTCATTTCTGCACACCTTCCATATACCCAGTGCTTCCCCCTCATCATTGCAGCCAGGGAATGAGAAGCACCCCTCTGATCAGACACATTTTGGATCTGCTGACCCACCCACACAGCCAAAACCTGGACCACAGAATTAGGTCTTCGCTTTTCAGAAGCAGCTTTCTGCTTTCAGCAACACTGGCCTTATTTCAGATCAAAAGATAGGAGAGTGTATGGTGTGAATCTCTTCACAGGCTGCCTCAACGCCATATGAACATGTCCTCCAGAGAAGGTCCTGCAGCCTCTGGGACTCCACTCCCCCTGCACTCACACACACAGACCATGGGCTTCACCTCTGGGGCCTGAGTGGGAAGAGAACTTGTGGAGCAAAGCTCCTTCAGAAATCCCTGTGCTCAATCTCTCTGCATCTCAGGGATGTTTCTCCCCCTTGAGAAGATATACATCACTGTGGGGGCTGTTTGCTGCCAAACCTTCCATATGTGTTGCAGTGAGGCACAGCCTTCCACCAGACTTAGTGTCACACTGTCTGATAATTATTCAGATAACTCCCACAGGAACTTCTTAGCCTGGGCAAATTCCGTGTACAAATGAGAATATGGTTAGTAGGAAGAGTGAGAATATGGTTAGTAAGAAGAGTTCAGTTTATTAAAAGAGAAAGAGCAAACCAACCTCTAGGTAGCCTATAATGCAGTACTTCTGAGGGCTGTTCATCCCACAGGTTGATGAGGCTGTCAGTTGCTTGCTGCGGCCCTGGAGAAGGTCCCCAAGGGCTGGGTGGCAGGACCCAGCATCACAGTCATGCTGTGCATGCTGGGGTGTTATCAGCACTGAACATAAAAGAAGATCAAAGAAAGATTAAATTGTTTTGTATAGCCAGCGGTACTATCCAGACAAAATCAGTTAAATCCCAGCACATTGAGCAAACTCAGTTATCCTTTGCCTGTACCCCTTTTGTCCTTACTTATAAGTTTCTTAAAGAGCTTCAGTAATGAATGCACCTGCTGCAAAATAATCATAAAAAATATAGCTAGTATATTGCAAATCTATGCTAAAACTTAATTTTTCAGCACATTATTCAGAAAAAATGCCAATCTGCCATGAGCAATAATTTATTATGCTTCCCGCCCTGATATACTCATTGCCAGCAATCCTACAAAGGAACAGTGAGCATTTCAATTGACTCTGTGAATAGAGACAGATTTTAATTAATTCCACTTATTTCCATTGATTTCCAAGTTATAATGGTGGAAATGAGACCAGGATTGAGACCAGGATTGCCATCAGGAGTCCCTCAGATTTTCTTTTAATTTGCAATGAATCCCTAGTTCAGTGTCAGAACCCTCTCAGACTCCATGGAGTGGCCATTAATAAATAAACAGAGTAATTCTGAATTCTCTTAATAATTGCAGGACTTTTTGTTTGTATTGCCTGAAACAACTTTCAGTATCTTCCCCATTATATTAAGACTTCCCTTACAGGGTTTTTTCTTTTAAACAAGTTCTGTCCTGAAACTCTGAAAAGGAATGGGTACCTTGGAGGCTGTATCTGTTCAGCTTTACTTGGCTCAACTTGTTAGAAAAGGTGCAGTTAAAAAAACCCAACAACTGATACTTTGAAGGTTCCACAGAAAACTAGAAACACAACTACAACAGTAAAAATACAGCATTCTATATCTAGATTTCAGTCTATGACTCAGGCTGTAATTCAGATGATGAGTGACACTTGACTCCTTAGGTGTAAATCAGTGCCTGTTTAGTTAACCTGCTCTTTTCAGTTATACCTATCCATGCTCATTATTCATAAGCAGATGTTGATTTCCCCTTTCAGGACCTGAATCAGACTCAATCACAACATGCACGTTTTCTTTGTACTTAAAGGTTTCATATCACTCGTAGGTCCCTCACTGGCAGGAGAGTGGGGAATAAGGATTCACTGTCATGTGTTTCTCAACAGCATTTTCCTAAAAGATGTGCTTTGACAAAATCTTGGAGAGGTATGTAAATCATGATAAAATTTCAAAATTGGCCTGAGTAACTGTAGCATCTGTACTTACTGAGGTGTAACAGGATGGCCAGCCCCAGCTTCATGCCTCCCCATCAAACTGTGACTGGTACTGCTGCAAGAGAAAAACTAGTCCATCACTTGGTGCTCCCTCTCATTAGGGCACACAGGTGTACCCAGAACCAGCCTTTAGTAAAGGGACAGAGATGTAATAAAAATATAAAGACTAAAAGGAAACCCTGGCTTTGGTTTAGTTGTAGAAAAAAAAATCCCATGATGATTTGGCACTGAAACTGGCATGAAAGCAGAGGAGCACTTCACAAGGGCTTTCAGAGTAGACTGTGAAAACATACTCACACTTAGTGTAAAATATAACCAGAATGCTATCAGATAAATATTGTAGTATTCAAATAAAAGCAGCTCAATTCTAAGTATATTCAGCAGGGCTGTTTGCAGAGATCTAGCTCTTTTTCTGGAGGTTCTTGTTTGATTTCATTAACTTAAAACATAGTCAGAATCCTAATGAAGATGCCTCTGAGAAATGCCTGATGTCAGGTGCTATAAATTTTGTCAAAGACATGACATTAAGTGCATCTTAAGGTGTAGTGAAGAAAACCAGGTAATATCAGCATCAGTGCAAAAAACTTATACAGGAGAGCCTCAGTATGAGTCCAAGAGAGGTTGATTATGGCATTGTGGCATCCTTCCTCTTCCTATTTACCTGAAGGAAAGTGAAACTTGCCAACACAAAACTTGTGTTGGAAAAACAAAATGCAGCCATGGGTATAAAAGACAATCCAGCATCCTGCCACCAAGTAGAACTCCCAAACCAAACCTGCCCCTGTCTTTGCATCTTTCATCTCCTTCTCCACCGGGGCTGGTGTGCCCTGAAACAGTTCCAGCTGCTGGGGCATCCCTGTATGAGCATGCCCCAAGCACCACTTCCCAGCTGTGTTCTTGTTCCTCACCTTCACACAGCCATCACTGTACTGAGTGAGCTTAAATGAAATACACCCCCAGAGTAGTGGGAACATAAACAAAAGCACTTCAGATGTTACAGGCTCCATGTGGGCTTGGTGCACACAGCTCTATACAGCACATGGCGCAACAGCTGTACTTAGATGAATACTTCAGCAGGGAAAGCTAGCAAGAGTCACCAGGCTTTCATGCTGCTACAGCTACTCTCACCTGCCACAACCACAGAGAGCCTGGCATGTGACAGGGAGGTGATGCTGGTGAGAATCCATGCAGCTGTGCCTCGCTCCCTGGCTACAGAGAGATCTGGCCACAGATCCACTGTCCGAGGCAAAGTTGAGCAAATATTTTCCTCCTGTGTTGGACTTTAAATTTTATACTCTGTCAGAAAAATGGACAGACTCAGAGATGATTTAAGATGCAATCACTGTGGCAGCACTGTAGTGAAATACAGGTGCCCATGGTGAGTGATCTTGGCAGGTACACATACAATTCCTACCCTAACACTGTGACATGTAATACCAGTGATATTCTCTAAACCTGACTTTCTTAAACAGAGAAACAAGGACCAGAAAAACCCCAACATACTTTGGTTCCATTCTTAACAGGAAAATTAAATACTGAAGAAGTCTTACCTGGGTTCCAGGCAGCCAAGTGTCGCAGCTGGGAATGAACAGAGCTGAGTGAGGGAAGCAAGAAAAGGCATACCTGTGCACTTCAGCTGGAGAAGACAGCACGTCCCCCGAGGCACCAAGGTGTAGATGAGAATGAGACCCAGCCTGCTACCTGTCAAAAGCTTGATTTGTGAACTCTTTCTGCTTCTGGCATCAGCAAATATATTCATTGAAAGACAATTGTGACAGGTTAAGTTCATGGCAGAAAAAGTTCATGCAACTGAAAACAGAAGGCTGAGATTCTTAAAACGCTGGCAAAGAACACTTTGTCTGTTGTTTAATTAAACATCTGTTCAGTTGGTCTTGAAACCAAACATCAAAGTCTTTATAGCTAGTTAACATCAGAAGTCTTGTGGCTCTGGATTATCTGAGCATGGGCTAAAAAGGATAACTCCTCACAGCAGGAGTGTGAATGGTCTGGAGGGCTGTTTGGGGTTCTGAGGTGACTGTAAACATGCCTGCCAGACAGCTGTGATTGCACTTCTGTAAATATATTGAGCCAAATCTGAAACAGTTCAAACTCTGGATCATCAGTGTGAGCGCTAGCTTTTTCTCAATCTAAAACTGAAGACAACAGGGCAACTTGAGTATTGTCTTGGCATTTCAGCACAAGTTTGGCTGTCCCCAGCAGCAAGCACAGACCAGGGATTGATGTGTGGGGTACAGCATGGTCATGGGCAAAACAGTGATGGAGCAGCCATGAAATGGTGTTCAACAGCTCAAGCACAGAGCTGGCCACTGTTTTCTGGTGTCTTTGTTGAAATGTGTGACTGTGATTACAGTTTACACAATGTCAGGTTACCTTGATACACAATTTTAGAGATGACATATTTTACCCTCTGACTATTTGTAAGGCTTAATTCATGATAGTCTGTCAAGTATCATCACACATCCTTAAACAGAAGGCTTTCTATGTGAGCAAAATATGTTTTACAAATTAATCACTGCCTTTTCTTTTGGTTGTTCCTATTCCTTTGGAAAAAAAAGACGTGTTCTCTCATCCTACTGCAGTGCTCAGTACCAGCGTCCTCTGCAATTCTTATGATTGTTAACTCTAGCAGATATAATTCTTATACTTAAATTTTTTGAAATTATTTTCCTGAAATGCATGTGGAAATTACTTGTGACTTTTTTTCAGGCCAATTTAATCTGCATTTGGTTTGCACTTATGCATGATTAATTATTGTAGATTGTTTATACTTAGGGGTTTTGGTATTAGGAAAAAGACTAAATGATATATTAAGATATTAGTTTTACCTTTTATGTGCAAACTGTATGTCAAATGTTGCCTGAAAGAGACACATATAAGTGAAGAAAGTATTATTACTATGATGCTACTAATTTATAAAATAGTTGACATTTTATTAGCATATTTTGTGGGGAATTCAGAATTTGTTACAGAAAAGTTATGTGAGAAGTAAATATCAAGGAAGATTTATTTGCAGAGTATAACCAGTCTTGTGTTCAGATTTATGTAGGACCCCAAGCAAGAAGGATGTTTTAAACTGCTTGAGGCAGGGATTAAGAAACTTCTTTCTTGCTTCTTTAATCTCTGCACTGGTAAAGGATCTGGATTTATAATGCATCACTCGTCCCATGCTGGCTGCAGGGTAGATAGCACTGGTGTGTGATTTTTCAAGTCATCACAGGTCCAAGGGCTGTCATTGCTTAGGCCCAAGGCATATCCTCAGTACACACAAAGGATGGGAATTTCTAGCATTGCAGCATATATTCCCTTCACAGACATCAATCAGCAGTGAGGGAAGAGGCAGGAGTAGAGCCACCACTTTAAATTTTCAATAAGAAATAAAATTATTTGAGTCTAGGATTATTCTTACTGTGTGAAAGTAAGAAAAAAAAAAGGTAAGTATTTAATCTAAACAAATCACTTGGGCTTCCTTCATGTCAATGGAGAAAGACAGGGAACCCTACAGAGTTAATGCCACCACCTCCTTTAGACACCTTAAAGAGATAAATCCCCTTTTGGACGTATCTGCTGTTTTATTTTGGTTATGGGAAGCTCAGCTCCTTAGTTAAGGACAGATGTATTTTATTGCTGTATTTTAAGCAACTAAACTCCACTGAGATGAATCCTACCCATGGCCAAAACTTTAAACAAAATCTAATGGTCTGAAAATCAAAATGATCTTCCTAAATTTCTCTCTCCCCTCTTTTGTTTCTGCACTCATTTCTTCAAGACTGTCTTATGCCTAAAGTACAATTTCTCAAAGGCAAAGACTGGGTTTTTTGTGGTTTTACATACTGGGAGAATGTAGCACTGAATATCAAAACCAGAATGAATTGTAAGTTTACAATCGTGTAAGAGAAGGGGTTTTTTTCATAAATCTGTTCAAGAGAGAGTTGAGGACAGCAGAGGGATATGCTACAGAATTCAGACATGATGGGAGAGAAAGGCTACCCCTCAGCCTCTTTGCCTCCACACCCCACTGCCTGACTGCTCCTCCATATTGTGCATCCTGGAGGAAGCACCTACTTTTAAACTTGTGTTTAATAAATATTTTTAAAGAGCTTTTCCACAATTCAAAAGGATGTCAAGTCCATGTGTAATTTATGAGCAGTTTCTTCTTTTTCTTACAGTCACAATACCCCACAGTGCCCTTCACTTTTTGTGTGCAAGTTTGAAGTCTTGATTTTCCACCACAAACAAGAAATGCAGCTTCAACTCGAATATTATCTCCCTGTCAGGCACAGAGTTGCTGATAGTAGTAATCATCACTAAAGACTGTCCTGGTTTCAGCCAGGACAGGTTAATTTTTTGCAGTAGCTGGGAGGGTACATGGCCAGGACCCTGATACTATTCAATACCAGCTCGGGTCATTGCTAGGGGCAGGAGATGGGAACTCTCTTTCCTTCCAATGAAGTAATCATGGCAGGGAGAATCCCTCCAGCATTGTTTATTTGTCAAGGGGTCCATGGTGAGCATTTTTGCAGGTGAATCACTGCCTCTTTTGTACACCTCTGTTGTTAATATTGTTGCTCTTACTCTTGGTTTTCTTATCTCATTGCTGTTTCCAGTAAATTGTTCTTATTTCAACCCCTTGCCTTTGTGCCTCCAATTGGAGGGGTGGGGAGAGGGAAGCAGCACTGTGGTTTTAGCAGGAGTACCTGACTGGAGAATAACATTCCTGAAGCACAACAAAGATGGTGTATTTATTTTAAAATACCAGTGTGATTTTAAAAGTGCTAGTCAAGCTACATGTGTTCAAGATACAATGTTTCATGTTATTTCCTAAAGTCCTGACACTTCCCTGCTGGCAGTAGGACTGGGAGGATGTTCTCATCCTGAAATCTGTCACATGCCCTGTCGCATTCTCATGTTAAGTTTACTCAGTGAGTTCATGCAGTACAACTGGAGGAGACTCTTTCAAGGGAACCTTCTCATAACAATAAAAAAGGACTTGATTTTTTTTATTTTTCATTGCTTTTTCTGGCCTATTAATCAGAAATAGTTATTCTCCCTAAATTTAAGAGAAAAAAAAATGGATTAATGCACATGAAAGCTTAGCAGAGAGAACTGGAAAGAAAAAAGAAGAGGAATATGCTATTGCAACATTAAACATGAAGCTTCTCACCGGAAAGCTCTTTGCACCACTGTATCTGTTATTAGGGCATTACAGTGCTCTTATTCTGCTAATGGTCTCTGTACTGCTGAAAATGCTAAGAAAAGATTGTCCTATTTTTATTTGTCCAAATTTGTGGCCATGTCCTGTTTTATGTCCCTATTATTAGATTTTCCATTCATGTCAGCCTAAATTGTCCTAAGTATTTTTCTCTAGGTTCAAGTAAATTCCTTTGAAAAGGTTGAATTGATGTTATTTAGAAATTATCTTGAAAAATATATTAAATATATAAAATTATCTCAGAAAATCTCTCTGGCTCCTGAGGAATCCCTGGCCCACTGGCTTAGAAACATTTTCTTATCAATGTCAAAACCTTCCATACTATGGTCTGTTTGAGAACTCAGATGCTTGGGGGGTTTTATTGGCAGGGGATGGGGGTGGGGAGGGGGATGGGAGACAATGACAATGACTGAATAAACAGAAATCAGAAGCCAAGAGACCACAACTTAAAAATGAATCAAAGGAAAAACAGCTCCCTGAAAAAACCCTAGGAAATTGAGATCACCAGGTGGAGAACTTGACAGAAGGGTGACAGCTTCAGTTTGAGAAGTGCAAACAGCAGAGAGGTCATGTCCACTGGAGGACAACAGCAGTGACAGCAGCAGCAAGAGCATTCACTGCAGAGCTACCAGAGCTCAGTGCTTAAAGAGTTCCCATGGAGCCACTGGATCTGGTTCTCCAGTCAGAAGCACAAAGTGAAATCAGCTTTTCCACCCTCCTGGGAGGCACCTAAACTACTGGTCTCTGAAATGAAAGAATTCTGCCCTCATAGTTTCTCTTTATTTTTTTTTTACAAGGACTTCAAAATTAAATATTATATTTCAGATTGACATGGACTAAAACAATTTAGGTTCATTTATATTCATTTTGGTTAGTAAAGGTGAGATGGACTGAAATAACTTTTCTTTCTCCTTATTTCATTGTCTGGAAGAAATGGTTTCTTTCTCATATAATTGGAAAAATAAAAGTAGCACATATCACTAAAAGACAGAAAAAACACAACTAGGCTGAAATTAATAAATCTTCAGAAATATGCAGAAGCTTCAGAAAGATCTGTCTGCACAGAGAAATTACTGATAAATCTGATGTTACCAACACCTATGACAGGCATGGTGTCTGGCTGTGCACCACTACAGCGTCCTCACACAGCCCTTCTCCTGTGGTCACCCACAAGGTCCCTGGTTGCAGAAGACAGTGAGAACAGAGCAGACAGGACTCAGATGATCCTGAGGTCTTGGCAATATAAAGAGCTAAACTGACATTTTGGAGATGCTTAATTTTTAGTCCCAAATGAACTTTGATTCAATGAGGTATTCCAGAGGTATCAGTCAGTGGGACCATGGTGCTGATAATGCCAGGGTTGTGGGTTCAATCCCCATATGTGCCATCCACTTAAAAGCTGAACTTGATGATCCTTCTGAGTCCCTTCTAACTCAGACTATTCTGAGATTCTGTGAAATCTACCAACATATGCATGCTAATTACCTAACAACATAACAGAATGATGGCTAGCTATCAGCTGTTTAGTTTTAACTGCATCTATCCTGTAACATCTGGAATCTGTACAAACACAGGAAGCATCACACAGAAATCATACATAAGTGAGAATAATAATTAGATTTTGTCATGGACCCTAATGATATAACCAGCATAACAGTAGCACAGCCAGAACACTGCCTGCTAGTAAGCTGGTAACTGGTGGACAGATTTATATATCTTCCCCAGGATCAAGAATATATAAGCTCTGCTTTCTCTCAAGTATTTAATTGTACCAGATGGAAGAAAGTGGAAAAAATTTGTCTTACTTCACTTTGCTGGTCTCTTGTCAGATGAAAGGAAAAGTAATGTCACCACCAGGAGGGAGCAGCTGGGTATGATGGAAACCCAGCCAAGCACAGAAAATGCTAGCAGCAAAGCTGGAGAAGGAAATGCTTCTTGCTTTCAAAAGCCATTATTGAAGCAGTTCCTTTTCATCAGAAGGAGGCAGGAAGCAATCTTTCCCCTGCTGACCACCTGTGTGGAGGACAGTGCCAAGGTCCTGGCAGCACGGTCAAGGGAGTAGGTGCCTGTGAACCCTGAGCCAGATGGCACTTCAGGGTCTCTGCTACATCTCACAGGGTAAGTAGTCTGCAACAGAAAATAGAAAAGGACCAGAGCTTTGGGGAAGTGAGGATCAATTTGAAACTGGGGAGAGGGCGGAGAAGCAGCTGATTCAGGTACCCTGGCAGCAAAAAGATTTAATATTTTGAGAAGGTTGACAGGTAATCATAGAGACATAGACTGGGAAAGGAAGACGTGAAGAGAGCTGGGCAGGGGATTACAGAGAATATGTTCAAAGTTGTAGCTGAAAGTTGTGGTTTAGACAGACAGGCATGAAAGAAGTGCCATGTGCTAGCAGTTGATAAAAAAAGTATTGCCATGCAGGAACAGAGGCTAAAAATACACCAGGTCAATTCACCCACATGGCTACAGGGTCTCTGTTCCCTGAGTGGGCAAGTCAGCAATACAGCAGCTGTTTGAAGAGTTAGGATGGATTGGAGGTCCATGATGAGGTACTCACCTAAGAGTATCCTTACCCCTTCAGATTGCCTTGCAGAGTGTCCTGAAAATTAATTAAAACCCTGGTGATTGACAGATTATGCTTTGACTAGATAAAGCTTAATAACCAGTTTTTATTTTTACAAGGTTCAGCTCTCACTAATCATATTCAAATTGTTACAGAAAGCAACAAGCATGATAAAGCAAATTTTAAAAGCCCTCAGCAATATATGGAGTTAATTTTCTTTATTATTGAAATCAAAATAATATTCTTGTAAAGCAAAACTTTCTTACCATTTTGTCAAGAGTTCCTGATAATCTGTTTGGCCTGCGGGAGCATCATGGGAATAATTTACAAGAAAATACAAAAATCTTATTTCTTATAGAGCCCAAATAACCAAATGTGCATACTACACAGAGTTTACAATAACTTTGGGGAAATATGCTGTCTTCTGCTGACTAAGCATCACCTTATATGCATACTACTAGTATAATTCTAACACCACAAGTGTCAAAACAACTTGAAACTTTTTGATAAAATACTAGTAAGACTATGCCATATTTACTATTTATGAATAGGCTAGTATCACTATCACCTCACATATGGCTTATCCAGACCTCTCCCAAATCCCGAGAAAGACTTTAGTGCCTTTAACGCAGTTAACAAACAGCAATGTCTTTTCCTCTACCAAGGCAAATGGTTCTTGTTCCTCCACTATGCCAGCTAACACCATTCCCAACCAGGTAACCCTGCAGAAGGCCAAATACCTCCTACCATCCATGTTTTTAAGACTAGTGATATTTTTCAAGACTAAGTTTTATGCTGGGATCGAGCAAAGTTGTAGCAAAAGAGTAAAATATAGTATAATTGTGAATACAGCTTCAAAGAAATTTTGAGAAACCTGCTTATTAATGGTCGTGGTTTTTTTTCAGGAAAACTGTGTTCCAAAGAACAGAAAATAGAACATTAAAATGAAAGAAATACTGAAGGTCATGGCATACACTAGTGTGTCTTTGTCTCCTCATATGGCCTTGTGCTATGTTTAGACAATTCAAGAACATTATGTGGAAGGATTTGTGTTTCTATGTAACTTGATCAATTATCAAAATATTTCTGTTTTGTAATCATGATCTAATCACTAAAAATAGCCAAGCAGTGAAAGAGCAGGCTTTATTACCAACCTGACATTGATAATCTGGACAGGAATTCAGTTCAGTGAGTGATGTACCTTTCCTCCCCACAGATACTATACAATCTAGCAACAACATACAGCAAATCTCTACTGAATGAAAGACACAACTTTGAGGTGGTTATCTGTCTGCACCAAACAATTTAAACTCTAAGGAAAAGAAAAAAAAAAAAAATAAAAAAAATTCCAGGAAGATTACATTGTAACATTTTTCAAACACAGCTTTCACAGTACTTCCCTGCAGTGCAACACAGCTCTTATCTCATCTGCCCTGCGAGCTCCCCATGAGCTTCATGCTCTATAAATTGCATCTTAAACGTTAGCTACGTGACAGAAATATTCAATATAAGAATTAGGATTAATTTATCTTTAAAAAAACTTGTAGTGGTAAGTAATTATGTACGAAAACAGTGGTGACTACGTAGAAGAAAGCCATTTTGTTTATACAGTGAATTAATGGGAAATGGGATTGCTTCAGATCGCATCAGGAGTTTTAACATCGTTCTCCTTTCAGTGAGCAGGGCTGTTCTTCTTTTGAGACTCTATGACAAGAAATCTGCCCTAGGGTGATTTAAAAAAAGGATCTCTCAGAAGACCAGAAGTAAGGTTGAGTTGGAAAACTGACGTTAAAGATTAGAGACCAAGTCTATCTTTCATCAAAACCTTGTTTTTATTGACACCGGCTAGAGACAGACCAAGAAAATGGCAGCCCGTGAGCAAACCCCGCGGCAGTGACCACCTGCGGGACTGCACTGCGCCGTTCCGTCCCGGCCCTGGGCCGGCTCCCGGCGCCTCCGGCCGCGGGGAGCGGGGGTTCCCCGGGCCCTCCCGGGCGGGGCCGCGGGCGGCCGGAGCTCCCCGGCGCCTCCTCCCGCTTCCCTGAGCGTGGATCCTACTCATTGGCCGAGGGCGCTCCCGCCCCAGCCCGCTCCAAGGGCCCGCACCCTCAGGGCCGCTGCGGCTGCCGCTGACCGCCCTCGTCGTCACCTCGCTGCCCCTCCCTCACGCCATATCCTTTCCAATCTCCCCAGCCCTCACCTCTCAACCTCCAGGACTTTCTTCTCCTCCACCCCCTTTCCAGCCACTCCTACCGCTCATCTCCATATTCGCTCTTCTGCACCTGTTTCCTCTGCTCCTCCTTCTCCTTCCCTAATGCCACTTCGATGCCTCCACGTTCCGGTAAAGCGGCTGCTCTCTTCTCGGAATCCTTGTCTCTCCTCACGCCCTGCAGGCGCTCCTGGCCGCTCTCCCTCATGCTATCCCGCCTTTCCCTCGCCCCTTCGTGATAACAAAATGCTTTTTCAGCTCTCATGAACCACCTGTGCAGGCGACTGTAGCAGCAGTAAACGATGGGGGCATGTGTTTAGTCTCGACATGCTTTACAGGTTTTTATTTTAGTTTGTATATCCTGCGTACGGCTTCCAGCTTTTTAACTAATGCTGAAGTGTGTTGAAACGCAGGTGGGCGATAGCTGTGCATGTGTACATTTGTTTCTCTTGTTTGGTCTACTACCGTCCTCTTTGTCACTGTCTTTGATATCAATGTTCTTCATAGCCCTTACTCCTGGGCTTTGAAGAATTTCTAAACTGTTCTATATGAGACGTGATTTCCTCCCTTTGCACACATCAAGGGACTTCATAAATCACCAGTGTTAAGAAGTGCTGTGGTTTTTTGGAAGATAGTTTTATTTTTGCATAGGTGGCTACATTTAAGTCTCGGGGTGCTTTGGGATCCTGTTACATAATGAACTGAAACAAATGCATACAGCAGCAGCTGAGGGACAGCCCGTTTGCCCCCCTGCATGGTTTGCAACTGGCAGCTAGATTTCTTCCTCCTAATCGGGCTCGCTGAGGTTATTTGGCAGATACTTGTAGGCTGTCACGACTTAGGTGTGATCAGGAGAGCAGGAAACACACGGGCATAAGGAAAGGAGCATGGTTTGAATTTGAGTAGTCTGGTACTTGATGGGTGCGGTGCAATCACTGTTGTCTCTCTTCAGCCCAGTGTAGTCAAATACATAGTGTTAGTGTAATGGACAGTGTTATCACTATATAAATTTTCTCTGTTTTTCCTAAATTCAGATTTTTTTTTTCCTGTGTTTTCCCTCAAAATTTCACGGAGATATCTCATGGGGATATCTGTAGTTGGAAGTCTTATATGAAGTCTTATTTATAAGACTATAGTGATGCAAAGCTGCAAGCAGTTTTGTTCCGTGCCACTTCTCTGTAAGAGGCATCTCAATGTGATGTTGAGCACTGAGGCTGAACCCATGTTTGTCTGTGAGCAGATGAGATTGCTTGCCTGTGAAAACATCTGTTGAGCATCTCTGCTGCATAGCAAATAACCAGATCTATCAGTTTCTCCTTCCAAGCCTCAATGCTGAGAGCATTTCAAGGGAAAATAGGGCTTAGCCAGAAAAATCCATGTCTGCTGAATTATACCCTAGCACTTAGGCATGTCAAAGAGCTTGATGTGCTGGAGCTAAAGCTCCCTGCTCTTTTTGAGATGAGGGAACAAATGCTCAGATATACATATTTTTAGCCTGGTTATTTATCTCTTGTAATATCATACTTCTCCCCTCCCCTTTTTTCTTTTTGACTGTCTGATCCAGCTGTTATTACAGTTGCTAAAATGATGGAAACACACTGATCACAATTCATTGAGAACCACTGGCATGTTTGTTTCCTTCCTACCTATCACTAAAAAGCAAAAGGTACTCCGAATCTGTTTGTGTTCCCTTCTTATTTCAAACTCCTTTTATTCTCAAATGCTATACCCAAAGAGTTGTTTCATTCAAATTGTGTGTACTTTGGCATGCTATTGAAACTCTTTTGTCATGGATCTACTTTTTCCTCTAAACCATTAAAAAGAGAAAATCTGAATTAATGCTGTGGAATTCACCACTATCTGTGTTTCTAGGGTGTGGATTTTGTTTGACTCATTATCAAAAATACTGGACTCTTCAGTCTCTTTTTTTTTTCAGGTCTATGACAATAGATGTCTGGTATATATTTTTTCTTTAAAAACCTTACATTGAGCAATTTTTCTTGAATCGTTTTGATGTCTTCAAAGATGTTGGTATTCCCTGGGAGTACTACTACTGGGAGAGCTCCCTTTTTGGCTGTAAGGTGTCTAGGTTGGGTCAGCTACCTGTGGGCAGAGTGACAGTAGCATGATGAGATTTGAAAGGATTGTAAGGAAAAATCTGCAAATAAACTAATGCTGCAGTTACTAAGGCAGAAAGCTTGTGGTGAGACAGTGCCTATTAGTTAACTCCACCAGCGCAGGGCAAAGGACTGAGACTTTGGGTATACATAAGCCCTCTTACTTTCTTCAAGTCTGAAGACTGGCTTGTGAGCTTAAAATCTTTCCTTCCTTAGTACCATAAGTCACTGTCTTAAAGCCTTGTCTTTCGTAGTTAACCAAGATGCTGCCTCTTTTCAAACGCTGTCTGCTTCTATATCCATAGTGTCCAAACCAGTATTAATACTGCAACCCCCGTGACAGCCCTTCATCGGTTTGTTTTGGAAGGTACTTGGCATCCACTGCTTTAAACGATCACTCAGAACCTCGCACGGTCACAGATGCTCCGGAGCAGCACGTCCCTTCTGTCGCAGCGGGACTGCCATGCCCGGGAGCCCAAGCGCCTGCGGGACCAGCTGTGAGGCTGTGCAGGGCGCCCTGCGAGGGGCGTGGGGCCGCACTGCCTGCGGCTCCGGAGGCTCAGACCGGGGCTGCTCCCGGCTGCGCTGCCGGGCACAGGCCGGCAGTTCGGCGGCCCGGGGAATACGGCCCTCGCCCTGGCCATGTGCCCCTGCTCCTGCTCGTCCCAGCCCGCCCCGGGCCGCGGCAGCCGGCGCATGCCCGAGGCGCTGCGAGCATGCGCGCAGGGGCGGGCGGGGCGCTCCGCCGCTCCCGTCGGCCCGCGGCTCCCGCCGGGCGTCGGCGGCGGAGGGAGCCCGCCCCGGCCGGCGGTGCCATGCTCAGCGGGGCGGGCGCCGGGCAGCGCGTTGCGGCTCGTCTCTCCCGTCTGGCCTCGCCCGCGGCGCTGGGCAGCGGCGGCAGAAGCGAGAGGTAGGGGAGGGCGACGGGGGAGCGGGGGCGCGGCCTGTCCCGTCCCGCGGCTACCCGGTGCGTGGCGGCGGCGGGGAGCGCCCGCGGCCCGCACAGGTGTGTGGGCTCCGAGCTAGCGGCCGGGGCCTCTTTCGGCGTGAAGCCGGGCCCGAGTCCCCGGCAGGGGGTTTCAGGCGTGGGGCCGCTCCTCGCCCGTGGGAGCGGGTGTTGGGACGCGCCGGTAGCGGCTTCGCTGCCAAGTTATCTGAGGAAGCGAAAACTGCCTGAGCCCCTCAACTAGGTCGGAGTTGCCATGGCTTCTAGCGGACCTCTGGTCTCGAGTGGCATTTGTGCTGTGCTTTGTCCCTTATTTATCGTGAATAATAATAATAGTTTCTTAAGGCAATTGGCTCTTGGATTCACAGTACCTTACTTTCATGGAGCTATGGACTCCAGATTTTTTGGTGTGTCTGTAGTAGTACCTGTGTGGAGATGGGCAGGGGGCAGGGATCAGGTCTCCATCTGGGTTTGTAGCTGAAAGTGAGTGAGTCTGTGTGGGATTAAAGAAACCAATGAACAGATTGCATATTTCTAGCTGGATTATAAAAATCCACATACTTACTGATGCAGGGTGATTTAGAAAGTTTTTTAGCAATGTGCTCTCAAATTCCCTGTGTTTATCTTGTGCCTCTTTACGGTGTGCTCTTACACGTGATAGCAGGGAAGATACGCAGAAAATGAAAGGGTGGTATGTTAGCTTCATTGCTTTATGTGTAGGATAACAGGCAAGCCCTGTTGGTGTTTCCTCCGTGCTAACGAATGTTATGACTTCAGCTGTGTCTAAGCAGCTGCTTTGCCATATCTGTGCACTGAAGTGTTCCAGCTTTTCCTTGAGCTACTGTGAGTTTATTCTTTAAAACTGTTATTTGATGTAGTAAGGACAGAACCTTGCTTCCTGATTATTTTTTTTATGCTGTGTAACCGAAAGCCTGCTCCAGCACTTATCTCCTCTGACCACTCAACTGGTGTTTATTTGAATCCTCTGCTAAACACACAGTATCATTTTGTTGATCTCTGCAGCCTGACCAAGGGCAGAGTGTGTCCGAAGTCAATTCGTTTAATGAGAATGTTGCAGGCATAGATGATTT
Organism: Parus major; assembly: GCF_001522545.3. Lineage (NCBI taxonomy): Eukaryota > Metazoa > Chordata > Aves > Passeriformes > Paridae > Parus > Parus major. The sequence continues at coordinate 13,542,036 of NC_031773.1, forward strand.
TTCTTGTGTGAACTTTAATTTCCAGTAGAGCCTATTGCTTTTTTATTGCATGGTACAAAGCCTGCTCAGCACCAGGAAGGGGCAGAGCAGGCAATAGATCTTGAGTAATTTCACTAGAATGTCCCAGAGACTTGATGTTCTCTTGAAACAGGGTAGATGAGTTCAGTTTTTTCCATCATCAAGATGATGATGAGAACTGTCTCATGTGTTGGCAGTATAGGTTAACTTGCCCACCTTATAGTGTTTAAATAGGGAACAATAAGGTGACATGTTCTCAGAATACAGTAAGTGCATGATTGTTTTCATAGCTTCAGAAATTCAGGGTTATGTTCAGCAGTCCCCTAGAAGAAAAACAACAGTGTCAACTTGTTAAAACTTGCAGTCTATTGGCAGGACCAGGCTGTGAGCATATTTGCATGATTTGGAAATGGTTTAAGACAGTATTTCCAGGGCAACCTGCTTTTCTCAGCATCCTGCTGCTTAACATGACTTTAAGCAGAGATCATATCATGTACAGAAATTATTCTGAAGGATGGAGTTAGGATTCGACCCACAACTTGCTTTGGAAGGTATTTTTATAGAGGAAAAAATAGTCATTTTATGATCATAATATTCTATACCTGTAAAAATGTGAAATGCACCTTTTTTTTCCTTTAGGATGTACTATGTGCCCCCAATAGCCAAATGTGGAGAGCAATCTGATGTCCTCTAAAGTTTATGCAGCCTATTAGATATTTTCTCTTCAGTCAGTGACTTCTCTGCGCTGTCAGGTTTGTTTAGAAAATTTTCTTCAGGACTGAGTTTGATATTTTTTAAAATTTAAAATGCAATATATTCACTACAAGTAAGAACTTAATTGAGAAAGAAATTGAGCATACTAATTAAATGGTGAATGTGCTGTTTGTTGCTGGACTGTAGGCAGTGGTGTCCAGGCCAGTCTTAACAGTTTTCTGAAGCAAGAGTGACCATCCAGTTGTCTAGCATGTGTTTCTTGAAAACGTATTTCTGGGGTTTGAATGTCCTTGTTATTGCATTATGTTAAAGCCAGTCAGTTTGAGCAATATTGCCTGTGTCTTTTAATCATAATGATTTATTCTCAAATTAGAGGGAGTATATGAAGGAGGAGGTGGAGGAGCGTGCTGAAGATGAGGCGACTGAATCGGAAGAAGACCTTGAATTTGATGAAAGAATTGGATGCCTTTCCAAAGGTTCCTGAAAGCTATGTGGAGACTTCAGCAAGCGGAGGCACAGGTAGGCCTGTTTGACATGCTGATATTGATAGAAACTTTAGCATGAGGAAGACAGGCATCTGTGTTTACCTGAAAGTAGCTACAACTGGTTTCTTGAATTCTTGGGTGGATTGACTGAGCTCATCCCCTTCAAGTAAAGACATAGTATCTTATCCAAACAGATGCATCTGTCACTCATCTGAAGGGAGATTTTGTATAAAACTGGGGAGACTCAACCCAATGTAAAGGTTCGAAATAAAAACTAACCAGTTGCAACTGGAACTGCACTGTGCCAAGCTTGTAACAAAACTTTCTCATTTGTTGTCTCACCAAGCTCTTTTCTTGGTGTCGGGTAGGGTGAGACTGAGTGAGCATGACCTGAAATGATAGTGGGATTCAACACTATGCTTTTGCAAAAGTAGAAAAATATTCTTCAGAGACAGGCAAATTGAACATCAGGATGAAGAGCAGTTTTCTAAAGCTTTTCTCTTGAAGGCGCACTGGATTTTAAGAGTTAAGAAAGCCCCTTGAAGGACTAAACACTTTAATCCAGGACATGTGCTTGTACTGTTCATATTAGTCACTTGAGGTTCTCTGAAAAAGCTAGAGCTGTAAAAATGACCTTTCTTTACATATCTTATCATAAAATTGTGTCTTTAAGTTGAGCTGAGTTAGAGGTAGCCTGATCTGAAAATAGTGACTTAATCTCTTGGACTCTTAGAATTACTTGCAGATAGGAAACAGCTAGCACTTAGAAGTGGAGGACAAAAATCTCTCTCATGTGTGTGATTACGCCTGAAACTCAATTGAATAAAAAGTTCAGGAAGCAATTGCAACCTACAGATAAGCCTTTGAAGTTGTTATGCCACTTATAGTGTAGAAGAAAATATCAGAAAGTTCTATATTACTTTGCTGTTTCCTCAAGTGGACTGTTAATAATTAAAGGATTATTGTATATAAAATAATATGTGAGAAGTGTTTAAATAATTCTTTGTTAGTCTCAGTTTCTGAGGAAACAAGGGTGTTGTTTCTTTGTTGTAATTTTCATAAAACCACCAAATGCTTAAAGAATCCTTTTTTTTGTAGTAGTACTATCCTTCATGAGACCTTTGCTTAGGTGAATGGTGCCTTAAGGATTTCTCAGCACCAGAAGTTACTTTAACATTCTTTGGTTTTATTCCAGTAACCTTATAACTGACAATATAGTATTTGTGTTTCATTCATGATCAAAGTGTCAGACTTACTTTCTGATGTGATAAGGATCTAAAACATACCAAGACTCTATTCTCTGGCTTTCACAGCCTTCAAACCCTTTGCAAAATAAGTCCTGGTTACTCAAACAGGCTCAAACTCCAGCTCTGTGGCTGTGAGACCCTTCAGGAGGGAAAATCTACAAGACTTTATTTTTCTGTTCAGATCAACACATACAATTTCTCAGAAGTATCCAGAAAGCAGCTGTGGTTCTAATGGTGTTTGTATGGCTCTGGATAGTCTTATCTCCAGCTTTCCTATTGCTGCATAGCCAGGGTGAGTCTGGCCTACTGGTTCCAAAAGGAAGTGAACAGCCAGAGTGATTAATTGATTTGTGCAGTTGGCATGAAGGGTTTCACGTGTGTGATTGCTACATAGTGTCAGCTGAAAGCTAGAACTGGAAACATTGCTGATCTATGCAATAGTCAATAGCTCCTTTCCTGATCCCCAGGGGCTCTCTGCTCCCTGGCTTCTGGATCTCTGTGTAGTGAGTTGAAGCCTGTCAACAATGAGCTGATTTTTTTCTCAAGTTGCCCTTCACGGATTCCACAGAGCTATTCCACAGAATGTAAATTAAAAACCTACAGTGCAAATAAGCTGTTCAAATTGCTACTATGCTCTATAACTGAAGTATTTTCCAGCTTATAAAGGCTATGATTTAATAAAAGGGGCATAGCAGGTGCTTCTGTGCATCTGTTACTGTGTTTCTGACTGTGCAGCAGGGAGATCTTCTCCTTGCATTGTACAACTTTGCAAGTGTGATGAGTAGGCTGCCTTGGAGATAAGTGAAGCACATGTACCACTAAAATATACCAGTTAGTTTTCATCCTAAAAATAATTTCAAGTTCTTCACTTATTGGCAGAATGGATAGCTGTGTGTTGCTTGTTGCCAGAGGAAGAATTGTTTGAAATACTGGGGTGGGAGTCATGACAATATGACATATATGGCTATGTGTAGCTATACACAAGCATTATAATGCATATGATTTCTCTTGTCTCCTAGCTTCTTGAGTCTAAGACTTGATATAAAAAAAATCTTATAAAAAACTGACATCTAGACAAGTGGAGGCTTGAAGGGATTTCAAGATGCACTACCTTCTTCTTTCATGTTGGAAGTTAGGACTGAGTTTTCCTAGACCATCCCTGACAGTGATTTGTGTGCATTTTATATGTGGAGGAGGATATAGCCTGTTCTTAAATTTTCTATACAGGAATTTCACAACCTCCTAATCATTCCAGTATTTGACTGTACTTAAAAAGTACTTTCTTGATGCAAAGGTAGGACTTACTATTTTCCACTCCTGTCTAAAAACAAATACTATCATTGTGAAAACAACTTGTCTAATAGCAGTTTTGGATTTATAAATCAAAGATACCAGTGTTGTACTGGTAGTGCTCAACTTCTGGAATTGTTTGAATTCTGTTCTGCTTATATTTCTAATAATTAATATAAATATATTTCTGAATAATATTTCTCACAGTCTCAATGTCTACTTTTTTTTTCCTCTGACCAGTTTCTCTGATAGCATTTACAACAATAGCTTTCCTGACTATAATGGAGTTCATGGTGTACCGGGATACATGGATGAAATATGAATATGAAGTAGACAAGGATTTTACTAGGTAACATTATTTGTTAAAATTCTTTTTAAAATGTTAGTTGCCTGCATTTCAGGAAAGAATAGATTTAAAATGTTCATGTGACTTGAAAGCAATTTATAATTGAAATTACAAATTAAATACTACATAGATTTGATTTTTCACCTGTTGATTGTTTTGGAGCTTTTTCTTCTATGTAATCTATGAAGAAGATAAATTGAGATTTCTGCTATGAGGAAGTCACAATAGTATAGGTTTCTTACTGAAAGAGCTCCCTTAGGAATTACTTGCTAACAATTCAGAGAACATTGTAAGATGTAACTCTGCATCAGTAGGTAAACCCCCCAACTTGGGCTGGAGGCTTTCTCTGGTTCATACACTTAGTATCTTGCCATTATACTTTGTGCTACTGGAGGTGAACCTGAAGTGCTCAGAACTTTGACTGCATTATTAGAGGTTGTCACTGATTTTGTCTCCGAATACAGTCCCCCTGAAATTTGTTTGCTGATGGTTTCATGTGTCTGTCAGGATTGTTTGCCTTTCTTCCAGAACTGGTCAGGCACCCATGTGTCCCTGTGAAGTTAATGCAGATTCTGCGCCCTGAACATCTTTAAATGTCATGAGTCTGTGTTGTGGTTTGACAATGGCCCATTGCCAGGCACCCATGAACTGAACTAACTGAAACTAAACTGAAATAATTTTAAAATCTGTTTGGGTAGTTGCTGTGGTAACAAGCTAAAGATACATTTATTAATTGAATGTCTTGTACATGAGAAATAATGAAGGTTTCTGTAATGAAAAAAAAAAAGGAAAAATGTAAAGGAGATGCATCAAAAACTCAAATGCTAGTAAATCCAATCAGACAGCTGTAATTTCACATCTGGGTCTTTGTTAAAGTAGGTTATATCCCAAGTGAAGCTATCACACGGGAAGGGTAGTCCATCAGTTAAGAGGGATTTGGGTATGTCCTACTACTGATTCCCCAGTTTGATTGTGGGCTGATCACTCAGCCTGTGGTTCTTGACAGTTTTAACCAGTGGAGGCTGGTATAATTTTAACTGCTTTTCTCCTCTCTATTGACCCTGTCTGACCCCAGCTGAGCCAGTGTTGAATCCCTTGCTTTTGTGATTTGCTTGTGGTCAGCTAAGTCCCAGAGGAAGCTCCCTGAGAACAGAACCCTGTGACTATAGTGAGGGGGTTTATTTCTTAATAGTTCAAATGACATTCTTGAAACTAACATGAAAACCAATAGGAAATGCCCAGAATATTGGGGAATGCCACACAATCAGACTTTTGGTGTGATGGAGGTTATCTCTTAAGTTAAAAAATGGTTTAATGTGCTCTAAAAATCCATGTTGCTTCACCCAAATTTTAAACAGCTTTATATTTATTGGTATAAATTTTGGTACCTGGCTGTATTTCTGCAAGTAGTCTGAGATTTTTTTCTTGATACTTGTACTCAATGTCACTTAATGGATTTTTGCCTTTTTTTCTCTTTCCAGTAAATTAAGGATCAATATTGATATTACAGTTGCCATGAGGTGTCAGTGTAAGTATTCCAACAATTGAAGTTTTTAAACACTTTAAAGCCTCTTCAGAGAGCACACTTGCTCACAATATAGTTGGATATTGTTCAGAATATTTTACCAGTTTAACTTTTTCTGATCTTAATGGCATATAGTGATCTTGATGGCATATGACTCATTGAAGGAATTAGTAAGAAATGTAAAGAGAATATCTGTGCCGTCTCATTCACACATTGCAGAACCTTGCTTTGTCTATCAGCAGGAACAGGATCTGTTGTTTGGTCTCCTTTTCACTGAAATATTTTAAAAGCTCATTGTGAGACTCACCTCAGCAGCAGGAATTTATAAAAATTGGTATTTATTTACGAACTTGGTTTATATTAAGCTGGTCTACTGTTTAACAGCGCTGAAACCATAGCATAATTTCATCTTCCTTGTGAATGTAAGAGGTATGCCTTCCCTATAAAGGCAATTCTTAATATTATTTTGACATCATTTAGGTAATGAACCTTTATTTGTGTTCAGTCTTAATTGTCCTGGACTGAGAAGAGAGAATACTACTTCTACCAGGAATGCAAGAAAATTTTCAGGATTCACTACTTTTGGCTAGTTTAATCCTTGCATTAATTGTATGGTAGATCTGTGGCTTTTTGGTTGGGGTTTTTTTTGGTTGTGTTTTTTTTTTGCAAATAAACTTTTATCCTCTATTTTGAGTAGTCTTGGTCTCTGGTCACTGCTTGTAAAACAGGAGAAAATATTGATACATTGCAGATACTAGAAAGCTTGTATGTGTGGTTCATACAATTTCTCTGTAGGTGTTAAATCAGTGAGAAAATACTGCACATTTGAAGAGTTTTTGGTCAGTGTCCATCACCTGATGTTGAAGGTTAAATAGGTTGAAGGAACAAGAATATAGACTGAAGTTTATCACTGTACTGTAAAACTTCATTTCAACTTGAATTTTTTTAGCTTGTCCTTGATCATCTGTGTGACTTAATATTTTTCCTTGTTTAAAATAGATGTGGGGGCTGATGTTCTGGATTTAGCAGAAACAATGGTTGCCTCTGCAGATGGCTTAATCTATGAACCAGTAAGTTGATTCTTTCCTTTTTATTTAAAAATTTAATTCCTCTTGGTGCAAAGTACTACTGGGCTGGTTTGTTTGCTTGTGGTTTTTTTTTTTCTCCACCAACCTCTTAGAGAAACATTCTGTAGTTGATCTCTTTTGGCCATAGCTTCTGGGTACATTTGAGCATTAATTGCAATTGAATTTACTGAGTACATTTGTGTTAACTAATATTTATGTTTGAACTTGGTGAACAGATGTTACTAGTGATCCTCTAATGCTGATGAAGTACAGCAGGTCTGGTAGCTTGTCTTTAGTGCTTCATGTGGGATCAGCATAGAAATAAGCAATCTGCACCTGGACCTTTGTCTTTCAAAGATTGCTCCTTTGCAGTTCTGCGTGGGAAGGGACAGAAATTTTTATACTTGAACTAAGGACTGCAAAGTCCTTTCATAAACTACTCTGTGGTGCCAAGTGTGAAGTTGATTATAACTTTATACCCACACCCCCAATTCTCTTCTGGGTTTCATGGAAGGGATACTTTCTGTGTGTTTTATTAGATGTGTTATTTTTGTTTCAGGTACCATTTGAACTCACCCCACAACAAAAAGAATTGCAGAGGTAAAGAACTGGGAGGCATGGTTTGTATTATCTGTACTGAAAGTGACTTCGAAGTACACCAGAGCTACATGACATAACTATGTCCTGGGTCTAACAACTCCTGCTTGTAATTTAAGAATGCAAATCTACAAAAAAATGCTAAGTTACTTTGCTTTCCTCATTATTTAAGATCTCTGGTATGGAAAAAGAAAATTTGCTTTGGACTTACCTGTTCAATGGGGTCATGCTGTTCCAAGTTGCAAGCAAGATGTATGGACTCGCTCAGCTTCTGTTTCCAAGTGAATGCTTAGTAGCACAAGTTAAAATCATGGAATCAAATGTGTAAAATAGATATCTAAATGTCAAAGCTGAGCCATTGTAACAGATTGGCACATTCTTGCAAAAAATCCTATAACTTAATTGACACAGTGTTTATCACTTTAATAGCTTGGTGTTGTGTGTGCCCAATATAGTGATAGTCTTGTAATAGTATTGAAACTTATTTGGGGGTCTGGCTAGTTTTGGTATTTAGATAACACACTGCTGTGAACACCTGAGCTTTAAATTCTGTATAAAATACTATTCCCAAAGTTTAATGCTTAATTACTGTCATCAGCTTTGCTAAGTTCTTGATTTGCAACCTGCAAATGAAGCCAGTAATGAACTGTGAAGCTAGATTTTGTTTTACTGTTGCATTCATGCTTGTCTCTAATCTTTAGGATGCTGCAACTAATTCAGAGTAGGCTGCAGGAAGAACACTCTCTTCAAGATGTGATATTCAAAAGTGCATTTAAAAGTGCTTCTACAGCACTGCCACCACGGTAAGAAAAACTGTGATTTTCAACCCTATGAATTAGACTTAACATTTTATTGTGATTTTGATTCCACACCACCCCTAGAAGACAAGCTTGTAAGACAAGATCTCACTGCTTTTTAATGAATTTTAAAATAGTGTACTTGATACTTCCTTTGGAGAGCTGTTGTTTTATGAAAACTTTTGAGGTTTCCAAACTGGAGAAGGTTTCCAGGTTTTGTGTGTGTGCTTACACATACATGTGCAGACACAAGTAAATATATACACACACCTTTATATTCCATTTGGTCTGTTGCCTCCTTCCTAATGGGAATTAGTAATGCCAGAGCAATGCTAAACAAGAGTCTTTTTTTTAAAACTACCTTTCTGTCCAGCAGCTTTTAAAAGCAGTGCTGCTATTACCTGTGTTGTAATGCTTCATAATTTTACAAGAATCAACCTTTGCATACCAATGTGTTTTGTTAGTAAATTCCTAAGATAGATAAGTCTAAGATAGCACTGTTAAGATTGTATGAAGAAGCCTTGCTATTTTCACTTAATTCCAGCTACTCAGATGTGTTAAGAGATTAGTGCATAGAATGTCTGGTCTGCTGAATCTAGATGCTATGTGATTTTATTTTTTCCCCCCCCAAGGAAAAAGCACTTTCTAGATGAAAGCTGAAATTTTCTCCACTTAGAAAAAGCACTAAACAAAAAAAGTACTGAATAAAACCAAACACCAAAGCTGATATACACATTTCTTGTGTTGTAATCTTCCTGTCTGAGGATCAGATATATTCTTCCTTCCTAAGGCAAGCTTAAAGATGGCTCAAAAAATCTTTTTTTTTTCTCATTTGCTTTATGTCTTCAGATTAATTAAGTCCTTCTGTGCCTCTGTGTTGCTTGTTAGTGCAGTATTTGAAATGGTATTTATGCTTGAGATGTGTTGAAAAAAAATTTGGTTTTCATCTCCCTCTAAAGAGCAAATTTTGGAAACAGATTTTTTTGTGAACATCACAACATGAGTGAGGAGGAGTGGAAGCTTTTGTGAAAAATAAAGTTGAAATATCTTCTTGCTACAGTGTTGTTTTTGTGACCAAAATGCATTTGGTTCTGTTCATTGTAGCATTTAAATTTTCCAAGCAATTTTTGGTAGAAGGAAGAAGGAAAATAAAAGTCCCTGGGGAAGATATACTTATGGTCTAATGTTTTCTGTTTGCATGTTCAGATATAAGCCAGTCTTGTAGGCCAGATTTTTGAATAGAAGTATGAATGAAAGCTCATTGGTTTTATCAGACTGACCTTCACTAGCTTCCCTACCTTCCACTATATCTGGTGTGATTCCAGAACACATTAAGGACAGATAGATGATAATACTGTATCTTTATGCTAGGCAAAAGAGATCTAACTGTACTGCTGTTATTTCTGCTAGACAGTGAATATTCTCAAGTACTTTCAATGTTATTTTATTTAAACAGGGAAGATAATTCATTACGGTCGCCAGATGCATGCAGAATTCATGGTCATCTCTATGTCAATAAAGTGGCAGGGAACTTTCACATAACTGTGGGCAAGTATGTTCTGTCCAATTCTTGAGAATAAAAAAATCCCTTGACTTCTACATTCTATATAGCGCATGTATGTTATGTGTGTGTGCTTTTATGCTTCAATTAATGACTGGGTTTTATTGACCTTCCTGTACTCAGGCTTGGTGTTTTTTAACATGTAATTCTTGCACTGTTAATTTTCTTCATACATTACCAAAACCATGCAGTGCATCCTGTAAAACACTGAAATTCATTATGAATTTCAGTGTTTTACAGGATGGAAACTCTTGAAAATTGCTTTGTAAAAGAGCAAATACAGAGTGCAGTTAACTTGCTTACTCATAGGATAAATAAGGTCAAACTTTTATTAGTCACTTGAGCAGTTCTGCAGCTTTTCATTTATTAGGACTTGGTGACTCTTCCAAAATCATAGTGACTTGATGTGGTTTTGGTATTTCTAAAAATGCAAGACACTAGTTTTGTGTAAGAGGGATTTTGTGAGTCCAAGATTCCTGACCTTACTGTTCAGTCTGTCTGTACTTGACAGTAATAACAATGTAATATTTGGGTTTTATATAGATATACACAATATATACCAATTTATAAAATAGATATATATGTATATGTTATGTTTATTTAAGCATATATATGTTGTGTTATACATATGTGGATATTACATACTTTATAAAGTATTTATTGAAATAGAGGAGGAAAGGTAATTTTTCTACATAGTCCTGTGTGGATTCATAAAACATTTGTTGCTTTTTTCAGGGCAATACCACACCCTCGAGGCCATGCACACTTGGCAGCCCTTGTAAGCCATGAGTGTAAGTTCTTTCTGTCATCTCCATACCAACATGATTCGCTTCAATCAGACTGCTGTCTCCTAGTTCATGTTAGGTTTATCTTAGGTTGCTGCTTTAAAGATGTTCTAGCTGTGCAATTGCATTGCAAAAAAAAAAAAGAAAAAAGTGAAGAATATTCTTTGCAATGATTGGACTCGATAACAATTTGTTTTCATACATTTAACACTATTAGGATTATTTTTAGGTTGTTTCTGTAGTAATGGTAACTCTGGGATCTCAGATGTTCTGTGTTGTAACTTAGACACCATATAATGCACACCCTGTATTTCAGTCCAAATTAGCTCTTTCCTTGAAGACCTTTCTAAAAGGTTAAAAATTGCTGACTTTTTTCCTTAGAAACTTAATTTTTGGATTATGAATCTAGATACTAAATGTGTATTGCTGACTTAACTTAATGTGAGGCAAACGTGACTTACTGTGCAAAATTAATTTGATTAAACCAGTTAGAGTTGGTTAAGCCTCCAAATGTCAGCCCATGAATTTGTTAACACAACTTTAATTAATTTATACATCTTAAGTATCTGCAAAATAAGCAGTATAATAACTTTGCAGCTGCCTTATACTTTTTCTGTACGTTTGATTTACTAAATCTTAGTCTTTTTAATGCAATTGCTTACAAGAACATGAGCTGTAGAATAATGTAAGCATTTGGCCAACTAGAAATTCTCTGTTACAAAATTATAACTCTTTTGAGCTCCACTGTTGATTCAAATATAGTTAAAATTTGGTTTAGAAGCTCTTTTCTAGAAAAATATAACTTTTTTGTTAAATGTTTTGGATTTGAGTTTTCTTTGAAGTGTACGTAGTAGATCCAATGATGGTGGTGTTTAATAAATGCACTAATTAGAATATTCCAGTGTCAGAAATGGATGCATAATTTTGGCTAAGTACAGACTCTCATAGTTTAAAAATGCTTAATTTCTCTGTATTGTCTTTCAGCCTACAACTTCTCCCATAGAATAGATCATTTGTCATTTGGAGAACTTATTCCAGGAATTATTAATCCATTGGATGGAACAGAAAAAATTGCATCAGATCGTAAGTGTTGTGTGCTTAAAAAAAATCTTGTTTTGTTGAGTTTCCCAATAGTTACATTTAAAGTATTATCGTTTTTCATAAATCAAGCAGCATGTCAGGCTAAATTTGGTAATGAGCAGTGTCCTCTTCAGTTATCTACATGACATCTTAAATGGGCATTTCTTTCTAATATATGCATTGCTGTTCTGTCCTTCCTTAGAGGCGATTTGCGTTTTTTTCCAGGTTTGTTTTGTTGAAGTTACACTATGTCTGACCATATTGCAGCAGTATGTTATAGTGGAGAATCATAGATCTGATTCATACTGGGGAAAAATAAGCCTGATTTGGTTTAAAAAACAGCACCAGGAGTCTTAGATTCTATTCCTGTATTTGGTTTGTCCCATCCACAGTGTGTTTTGTGGTGAAACAGGATGGGTTTGTGTAGCACTTCGTTTCCTCATGTATAAATAAATGAGAGTAGTAATCTGCCTCATCTCACCTCTGGCATTCCCTGTGAGAGTGAACCCCAGAACCTTCTACAACCACTGTTGTCTCAAAGTCAGTCAGTTCCTTGGCTCTTACAGCCAGAATGGTTTAGTGTAGTTGAAATAAATTGCTTCAGTCTATTGGTGTTTGTTCCCTTAGGGAATTGCACAAAGAGCAGTCAAATGCATGAGCATGCTGATGGCACTAGAAGAATACTCTGGAAATGTAATTGAGAGTGAATCTGTAACCAGTTTAGAAGGGCTTCCAGCGCTGTGCATACAATTCCGTGGCTGAAATCTATTCAAACCTGAGATTTGTGTATATCATGAAACATGTGACAGTGTGAAAGTTGCTCTAGAGCCCTGGAAAACACTACCTATGTGAAGCTTTGAGTGGCCTGACCTTAATGAGTCTTTTCATTACATGGGAAAGTTTTAAATTTCTGAGTATAAATGGGACATATGTCTTTTCCATGGAAAATAGCTTTGTGCAGATGGTGCTGAAGTAGATTTGGCAGTGCTGGCATTCCTTGAAGAATGTCCCTAGTGCAAATGGCTTAGCTGATTTATTATTTCTTTGATTTATTTGTCAATATCACAGATGGCCTTTAACTCTGTTCCTGATTCAACAGTAAGATTTTTTTTTTTTTCCTTCTAGACAATCAGATGTTCCAATATTTTATCACAGTTGTGCCAACCAAACTCCATACATACAAAATTTCAGCAGAAACTCACCAATTTTCTGTGACAGAAAGGGTAAGTAGAAGAAAGAAAAAAAAATGAAGATAAAAAAATCTAAGTGATTGAACACAAAAGTTGAAATGTGAAAATAGTAGCATGGTTTTGAAAAGTTGTCTAGCATGAAGAGACTCTTTGTAGAACATTCTATTATCTGTAAATCATATAACAGTGATGGGTAAAATACATATATATGCTTGGTGACACATCTAAGCTTCTTCTATTAATGTTTTGCATCTGTAGATCTGGAGTCTGATATTAGAATTAATGATAGACAGTAATTACCACTTCATTGGATGGTAATAGTAATGGTGATGAAATCCTCCAAATTTTAGGTCTGTAACCTAGTGTTTAGCTTTACAAATATTTAATTCACCTTTAGCTTTTTATCCATGTGGGAAGCAAACCAAGAAGCAGCTCACTGGAATATCCTTAACTTGGTTGAGTTGGAGTGTAAGAAGCAGAAATGGGTAGTTTATATGAAAAACTGATCTCAGTTGTCTTGTTTAACCTTTGTTGAACCACCAAACTTAATTTCTCTCAAGACTAGAGAGCTTCTACTTCTGGGTTTTGAGAGGCTTTTAATTCTGAGTCCATAACAAAGGTAGTTAATGCAGCATAGTATATATCACAAAGTACTAATTTAAAGACTGCTGTGAATAGGAAAAAGGCCTTGGGTGTACTGACTACGTCTTATTTTCAGATACTGAACTCTGTTTCATCTTTTATTCAAAAGTCAAAGAAACAAACCTTTCTGAAAAGTTTAATTAAAAAAGACAGATAAAGTGAGAGGTGAGAAGAAAGCCTTGGGTTGAAAGAAAACGTGGGTGTTAGTAGGATGGCAGTTCACTGTATTAGAGCTTGTGGTGTTCTCCAGGGGAGAATTTTTTACTTCCTCATAATTCCATGTTGTGCTTCTGAAAAATACTGGGCTAGGGAAACTAGGATAGAGGTGATGACTTGGTGTTCAAGACACAAAGTGGCCTTGGATATGCCAGGCCGCTGAAGGGAAGGGTTTGCTCCAAAACTTACGAAAGCTGGACTGAAGAGAGGAGGAAGAAGAATTTCATAATGAAGTATACTTCGACCTCCTGCTGGTTTAGCAATCTGCTTTGTGTTTTCCCTGCACAATCTGCAGCAACTAAGGCATTCCTTAAACTATTGTATGTCAGTCAACAGCTTATCTTATTGTTCCTTTTTTTTTTAATCTTGGGTTTTTTTTCCATCAGTTTTTCTCTGTTCCTGTGTAATAGTGGTTCTTTGCATCAACTGTCCAGTCTAAGTTAGCTCTTCAGTTTTTTGTGGGGATGTATTTTTATGAAAGTTGCTACAAGCACAGGTTGCTTGAGAAAAGAATAATGAATGATTGAGATAAAGTGTCCATTATGTACTTGTTTACTATCGCTGCCTCAGCAGACAACCTTGTTGCCTCCAAAGCTTATTTGTGTTTAATCTTAGGGAGCCAAACACTCCTATTGGATGAGCTGGGAGAGGTTACAAAGAGCAGCTATTCACTGAACACCTTAGTACATTTATTTTGAAAGAGTAGGCACATATGCAGACATGAAAAAGGGGTCTGGCAGCCATTACTTAAACTTGAATGCAGTGAGGTTTAATTGCTGGTGTTGGGCACATGGGGAAGCAGAGTTTGAGAGGTGTGGGCTGAATCTTCTCCACTACTCTTGATGGTTGAGATACTGTAGTTATTTATGTAAAGAAGATTTAATTCTAGCAAGGCTTCACTGAGCTATCTGATGCAAGATTACTAATTTTTAGCAGATTTTAACAATCAAAAGTTAAATTGTCTGCAGCACTAGAAGCTGGAAGCAGATCAAAATGGTTGGCAAGAAAATAATTTTATTTCTTTTATGGGTGGAGTTTTGTGTGTTTAACTTCATATTCTTTTTACACTATTTGACCTCAAAAGACTAGTAAAGCTTAGGGAAATAACAGAGGAAAAGCAAACAAAAGTACAGTTTTGTCCTTTGCCAGTGGCAAGGTTCTGCTTAACTACCTTCAGTCTTCTCTTCCTTTTTAGTATGACTAGAATGAGTTGTATCACTCATCTCCAAATACTGACAGTTGTCGTGCTTTGAAATATGGAAAGCAGTTTCTACTGGTTTGTTTTATGTTTTGTTTTACCCATTGCAAAGCTTTTGGGACCTGTTGTCACTACTGATGCATTATTTTGGCATCCTTTAAATTTTGATGTGCTACCATAAAAAGCAGTGTAGTTTTTCATAATGTTAGCTAACTGAAGAAGTTGCTTAACCTGCGTTTTCCAAAATGGTATTCTGCATGTTTTTTGAGTACAAACTGTTAAAACAGAGAAATGGATTTGTGATATATTGCTTTTCTCAGTTCTTACTAGCTTAGGGATAGCTGAGTTTGTCTTGAGTTCATTATGATCTTTTCTGCTGTCCTTAGATATTTTCAGCCAGACTTACCTGGCAGTGCATTTATTAACACCTTTCAGTAACAACAAAATGATAGCAAACTTTTGTTTTGAGGTATGATCTCTCTTGAAACCATTTTTAAAAAGCAGGTATTTATAGCAGCTACAATCTCCTCTTTGGTGTCTTTGGGTTTAAGAATTTTGCAAATGAAAAGAAACTAAAAATTTCTCAGATTAGGACTGAGGTGCCTGGTGGTCATAGTGAGCTTGGGGTGTTTATTTAGTCAGGTGTATTTCTTGCTGTGTGACTGTTGTCTGATATGATGCAACTGACAAAAAGTTTGAAAAGAGGCTTTTGCCAAGAAAGGTTGGACCAGGTGTTCCTTGGGGTGTCTTCCAACCTGGTATTCTATGATTTATATAAATCCTCTGGGGATTCTGCCATTGCTAAGGCCGTTCAACAGCATAAATCTCATTAAGGTCTCACACCAAGTTAAGTAATTCATAGTGGCTGATAAAGTAGGAAGAGCTGTGGCAAGTATTACACCAGCGCACTCCCTGAGTTCACAGGCTAAGCCAAGACTGTAGCATTATCTTCACAGGTCCCAACACAAATCCAGTTAGAAAAACCCTGTTTGAAGGACCATGTGAGAGTCTTGAGAGAACAGTACCAAAGTACAATAGTGAATATTGATAAGTAGCACAGTAGATCAGTGACCCAGAAAGTAATTTTTTACTTCATTATATTTAACTTTTAGAAGGTATTGGTCAAAGTGACCTTGATACTCTCCAGTCTTCTGTTCATTGTGAACTCTGATTAAATAACTCTTTGTCATCCCATCTTGTAAGACTGATTTTCTTGTGAGTAATAAAAAGTGTGACTAACAGGTGTTTCTGTCTTTTCTTTCAGGAAAGAGTAATTAACCATGCGGCTGGCAGCCATGGGGTGTCAGGAATATTCATGAAATATGACATCAGTTCACTTATGGTGACAGTGACAGAAGAACACATGCCTTTTTGGCAGTTCTTAGTGAGGCTCTGTGGCATTATTGGTGGAATTTTTTCAACTACAGGTGACTATCAGGGTCTTCCTTCTTAAGTTCTATCACTTTTTTTTCTTATCATGGTGATTGCTATGCATAAGTTACAGGGAGTCCTCTTAACAGGTTTAAGACAAAGTGTGCATTTGTGTGCATTGAAATGTGCCATAAAAGCTACTCAGTTTTGGTGTCCCAATATGGCATTTCTGGTGTTCTGAGGGCCTGTTGCTTCCTTTTTGGTAACTATAGCAAAGTTTATTTACTTCTGGAAAAGCAAGGCCACATCTGTCCATAGATATATAGATATCTATGTATTTGTATGTACACACACAAATACTGATATTCTGTGTATTTCCTATTGTTGGGATCCAGTAATTAATCAATAACAAAAGTTGAGACAAAATTTCCATCTGAAGTAATTGTGAAGATTTTCCTTGTCAATGAACTGCTGGATTTGCTTCATCAAAGAAAATAAAGTTGAAAAGGCACAATTTGCTTACTGGTCAAGATATAATAGGGTATCTGGATTACTAGTTATTTCTTTCCTTGGCTCTCATTGGAAGAGAGCCCAGTAAAGAGGCTTCAAACTAAGAGCTGCTTTTCAAAGTAGATATTTCGGTCCCACACAGTGTTATTTTCACCCATGAAAGCTTGCAGAGGGAATTTCATTTGCTTGGTAGCTTTGCTTTCTTGATGCATTTCAGAATGTTGGGATTCTCCCCTGCCCTGCCCCTGATATTTCATTTCTTCATGTTAATTTCCCAGTGTTTTATGTATAGGTTTACTCCACTGTGTCCTAAGTATGGTGCATTGCTTTGTTGCAATGCTTCCATAAATAATACATTTTTACTCCTGGTGACAGTTTAAATCTTGTTTGACATTGCAGGAATTTTACATGGCTTTGGAAGATTTGTAGCAGAAATTATTTTTTGCCGCTTCAGACTGGGCTCTTACAAATCCACATCGGTAAGGAAAACTTCCTCTAAGTATTTCCCTAAGTGATACAGCAGAGCATGGATGACAAGGACAACCTTGGGACTTGGTCCCAGGAGAATTTGAGATATTTGCAATAAACCCTCCCTTTGACATGCATATTAGCATAGATTCAACAGCTTTTAAAAGTAGTTGGAAAATCTAAAATGTAAATAAGCAGAGTTCTCTGACAAACTGAATTAATGCAGCTGAGTCTCTTAGATGTCCTATGTTCCCTTCATTGTCCTTGCTATATTCTTATTTTCATATTGCTTCATAAAACATATATAACATATTCATATGTTTCCCAGGCCTGGTCAGTCTCCCTGTCCTGGTTTTGGTTTCACATATCCTTTTGCTTGGCCTGCACACTGAAGAAGCAGCACTGTGTGCTGCAGGGGTTCAGTGGTGCTCATTATTGCTCTGCAGGCTACTGCCAAGCTACTCCCTTCATTAGGCAATACAAGGATTGCTTCTCTAGCAACTACTTGATTGTATATTACTTTTACATTTCCCATTTAAGCCTGTAGATAGCCTTTGAGACCTCTGCCTTTGTCTCAGATTTAGTTGAAGTTTGCCATTTGGCCAAGTATGAGAGTGGGGAGAGAGGAAAGAAAGCAACCGAATTTGTGTAATATATCTATGAGAGACCAGGTAAAGGCATCCAGGAAATGTGCAAGAATAAAGAAGTGTGTTTTTTTGAGGAGGGAGGGTGGATGTTCTGTTTCTGGTTGAGCCATTAATAACACCTTGTTTTTGTTTCACCAGGTCCCACTTCCTGATGGCCACACAAACAACCACTTACCTCTAATTACAGACAATAGTACACATTAGCCTCCTGAGAAAATTTTTTTTCTTCCTGCCTGATACAGACTTTTTTATAATAAAGAAACCATTGTGCAATATGCTGAGACAGTGATGATGGGCAACAAAAAAATGAAGCCTTTACAAAAAAAAAGAAAACCTCCAACAAAACAATTTGTGTAATTTTTTGTCTTTGAGTGCACATGGAGACATAGGAAATTGTGAGACCAGTGGAGGTGGATGATCTTCTGGAGAGTGAAGGAGTGTTGCTGCCAATACAGTATTCATGGTCAAGCTGAACATCTTTGTGGTGTCTGCCCGTGACCACTGAAGCATCTTAGTGATGCCCAGGAAGGCTGCAGGCCCCAAGGAGAAAAGAGTAGAAGTGGGTGTGGAAGGGCTGGCAGCAGCCACAGAGGCACAGTAACTGAGCTGGAGTTTCTCTTAAGTGTGCAAATGGTGTATTGGCTTTTCTTCTTCTTTTATAATGCTGGGGTTGAGGGCTAAGACACCTTTCATACAGCTGGGGAGCAATCCTAGGAAATCCTGAAGAGGGGAACGTGAGAGTAAGGTGGAGCCCAAGCCATGATGTTGGTCACAAGCACTGCCATTCTGCAGCCTCACCATTCCTTAGTGGAAGAAACGTGGAACAGTGGAGTTCTTCTGTTTCCACACAGCCACTGTGCCACCAGTGAGAGTGTCACTTCTGGCATTGGTGTGGAAGTGCCCAAGGACTCCAAGGATGCGCTCCAGCCTGCACAGCTTTTGAACTTTTGAATCAGAAACCCTTTAAGTAAGGCATTTGACTGTAGTTTTGATAAAAAGCAGGACTCCCTAGTAAAAAGATAAGGAAATCTTTCTATGGCTTTTTCTTGGTAAAGAAATTGCTTTGATGGAATCTTTGTTGTAGCTGTGATGCTCATGTGGGAGCCATGGGAACATCCATGTCCTGGAAATGGAGAGGGGAAGGGAGAAGGGGGCCAGAAGCTGCCAGTTCAGGGCAGCTGGGAGGTCTGCTAGGCCAGGCGGGGAGTGTAGAGCTGGGTGTAGGTGGCTTCAGGGAATCTGAATCGTATTGCTGCAGAAGGTGATGAGACAGGATCTGCAGAATTAATCCTTGCTATTCATTAAGTTTTTTGTAAATTAAATGAAGAGCAATATTGTATTGTAAATATGCTACTGAGAAAGAATGTTATTAATGCAAATGGTGAATTGAGAGACGGAACATCATGTTACTGCTGAACTACTGGTGTACACCTGTGGTTGAACAGTTACTCCACCAGTGTAAAAAATTATTAATATGATTCCTTCTCAGCAAAACTGATTTAATATGTTAGAAGATGATGCTGATCCTGGCTTTACTCACCATGGAATTAATATTTTAATTAAGAGGACTAATTAGAGAAAAATAAAAATCTCTGTGGCATTGTCAGATTTTACTGACTTCCATTAATATACTTTATAGGGCACTTGGACTTTGTTGATGAGCATAGTGTTAATAACACAGCTGATTTGCTATGCAAAGTGAAGGGCTTCCTAAAAAGAAATGAAATAGTAAATAAAATGTGGGAAATAAGGAAAGACTTGTTGAATTTGGCTATTGAGAAAAAAGTTCAAGGAAGCCAGGTCCTTGGGGATGACAGCCAGGTTTGGGGTTTTCTCTTTTGTGCTTTGTTTTTTTAACATTGATTAAAACTCCAGCAACTTGAGAAACTCTTTGGTTCTCATTTCTCTTTGTTGTTTCCTTCTGAGGTTTCTTTCCTACTTCTGCTCAGACTGGTTCTGCTTTGGGCTTTTCCTAACACTTGTTTCTTATCTGTGTGGAACAGACTGTACTGGTGGGAGAGACTGATTTCAGTTGACTTTCTGTGGCAGAACTTTAAATGTTACTTTCTATTCTCACATAAAAGAGCCAAGTGGCTGGATGTGTCTTAAATCTTTGTGTGGCATATTCATGTTGTTTTATCTAAAAAAAGCTTGTGTGAGGGCTGGTTGCTAATGGAAGAAAATTTATGATCAGCTTGCAGATGTGAGGTGCTGCATTGCAGAGTGAATGCAGGATCAGTTGACCCTCCTGCTGTTTGCTTTCTCCCCACAGTGGGTTTGGTAGTCGGAACAGTACTACTGACCTTGGTACCTTGTGTTGTCAGCACCTTAACCAGCATGTGCAGGAGAGTCTTGGAGAAAATAATAATTTATTGCAGGGACTTTTTGATCACATTTATTTGCATTATGCAAAAGTGAGTATAGGATTCTGAAAATGGGAGGAATGGATGTCCCAAGGGAAACAGAAGCCCAGATGTTAATGTGGTGTGTATTTTCTGAAAGGGGGATGTCATAGCATTTTTTGGGTTAGGAAAAATGGTCAAAATTATGTATTTTTATCCTTTGCTCTCTTCCACGATGGTGAAGAGAGCGAGCCCAGGGGAAGACAGTTTTAACGTTCATAAGGTGTGTTCATAGCATACCATTTGCAGACCAGGGTCTGTCTGGCCAAAAACTCTTCCCCACTTCCAGCCAGCATGGCTTGGGTTGTGTAATGCTGCTGCCCTGCTCCCCTAGGGAGAGGTGCCTGGTCACCATGCCTGCCTCTGAGACCTGGAGTGCTGTGCCTGGCTGGCAGTGTCCCCTGTGGCCCTTGAGCCTCACCCCAGTGTTGTGGGAAGCTGGTGCCAGCCCCTAGAGGTGGGGAAAGCATGCGAACGGATATTGCTCTGGTGATGGTTTTATGGCTAAAGAGGAAACACAGATCTGGGTTTTTAACAGAACTGACCATCTCTGTCCATGTCACCTGCAAGCCAGAATCACACAGCATTGACAAGAAGTTGCTAGAAAATCTCTTGAGTTACAATGACACTTCACTACTGTGTTCCTGGCTGTATTTCACAAAAGATTTCTGATTAGAAAAAGGACAAGGCAAGACTATAGCCAGCCCTGGCATTGCAGGAGTAAGGGGTTGCTGCTTTATGGTAGAGCAGAAGGTGGGATGAGACATTTCAGTGGGCAGGAAGGCTCAGTTGGGGCAGGTACTTGCTCTGTGGACAAGGCAGCAAAAGCAAACTGCGGGGCAGAGACAGGCTGTGATCAAAACCTTCAGCTGTGAAAGAGAACATCGAGGGAAAATTGGTTGTGAGCTGAAAGAAGGGGTAAATTAATGTAACTTATAATAGTGCTTCTAGGTGAGTGTGCTGTGCTCTTGAGTTGTGTATGAGGGGCTGTGGTGGGTTGGGTGGGCAGTGGGATGGGGAGGCTGTGGCAGTCAGGCTGGCATGGATGCCTTTGTTCTCTATGGCTGCTGTTTTTCTTACCATCTCTGTTTTGTGCATTAGAGCCTGCTGCAGGACACACCACAAGAAGACAGAGAAATGGGTATAGGAATGGAAATTTTCCTACTCCAGGCTCTTTTTATTCTTTTCCCTGAGTTTTCTAGCAGATGTTCTGGAGCTCTTGCTAGTAGAGATGAGAAAGAAAGGAATGTCTGTAGGTGGAAAGGGATTAGGTTAAGAGATGTAGCAGGCATTTTTAAGAAAGCAAACCCAAGCTGCTTTCCCCTGAAATTCTCATACCAGAAATAGGTAACTAATTTGAAAGAAAATTCACCTGTTTTCCTCTCAAAAGCTCTGTGGTGCAGACCTATACTGCAGGTATGGGGCTCAGCCTTTCTCTGCAGTGGCTGGCTCTGCCTGGTGTGCCTGTTTGGGGTGGTCCATGGCAGGACAAGGACATGTGCTGATGGAATCAGTCCTACATGGAACTGAGCAATGACTTTCCTTCTTGCCCTGTGCAAGATCTTTTTAAGCTTTTCAGGGACTGATTTGACAAACTAAGCCCTAAGTAGAGGGCATAGTTGCTTAGGAAGGGTCAGAGGCAGATTATATTTGGTGTATAAATGCAGCTGTGATTAACTGAACAGACAAAATCAAGGTCAGGGAGGCAGCTGTTGCCTTGTCCTTTTGCTGTTGAGTTCTCTGTAAGATCTGTTGCTAAGGATGTCTTGTGTAATGCTGCAGTAACACTGAAGCAGGACAATGTGATCACCTTGTCAGATCTTTGGTGGCACTGATGATACAGAGCTCTCTGCTCCCTGTTTCTTCAGAGCTAGCCAAGTACTGCAGCTTTCTTCTGGGAAGATGGGGAAGGAGAACAGCTTGTTTGGGGGTACATGCTAAGATCTGTTTTTAAAAGGCACTCCAGAAGCTGGGCTTTATTTACGCCTTCCTTACTCAGTTTGGTGCAAAGATACTTCTTGTAAAGACATTTTTTTCTGCCAATGCTCAGTTAATGCAAACTGTGTCTGATATTTAGCCTTGGCAGTAGACCTGCTGGTTAGAGAAAATATCCATGCTTGCATTTAAAGTTAATACTTAGCAATTAATGCTTCAAAAAGCCTTAAGAGACTTTGCCTACTGCCTTTTGTGCACTGGCAAGGGTTTGATGGTGTAGGTCTGCCCACTATTTGCCCTTGCACATGTTGCTAGTGCACTGGCTTGCATTTGAGCAGACTTAGTTAAAAGCATGTGAAGTACTTAATCTTTTCCTTCTGCCATAGCTTAACATCATTTCCAAAACATTTCTGGTTGCTTCTGGCCCAGGAGAAAGGCAGTGTCACCTTTCCCTGCCTTCCAGAAGAGTTTTGTGAAAGCTGGTCCATGAATTCATCACAACACAAACCTTCAAGGCTGGGTAGTCCAGCCTCCCCTGGGTGAGAGCTGAAGGCATGCTCTGAAAACATGTCTCCGTGGGGCTTCCACTTGTCAAAATATAAGTAAGATCTCATCGTGGCTTGGTTTGGGTTTTTTTTGTTTTGTTTTGCATATATACATAGAAATATTCAGAGTTGCAGGACTGGTAATTTGATTTGTGAAAAAAGAATCAGAAAGCCAGACTAGTTTAGGGTCAGGAGGACCCTGATGTGGTCTGGGGACAAGAGGCCATGGCAGATAGCTGCTGGGCAGGCTCAGGATGGGCAGAGCTTCTCCTGCCAGGCTGCCTGTGCCCCTGCCTCTGCTTACACAGGAGCTGCCATGGATGCTGCTCTGAGCTGGGTCCTGCATTTCCCTGCTCCACTTCCATCCCCAGCTTCAGCAAAGCAGATGTCAGACTCTTCCAGCAGGACCAGTTGCTCTGCAGCAGCTGCTTCTGAGTCCCTGCAGAGCCCAGGTGTTTGTGTCTCTTCCTGGGTTTAACTGTAATATCCATAAAAACAGAACTGAAAGGGTTTGGGGTTTGTTGGGTTTTACCCCTGGAAAATTTTCCTGTAATTACAAGGTGAGAGTGTATTTTGCCATGCAATTTTCTAGTTGTAGAGTGCTCCACACATCGGACTACTTTGGAAAAGAAAAAAAAGCATGGGGAGCTGAATTTTTGACTCATGGATAGTAATGGAAAATTACTGTTTACTGAAGCTTCGTTTCCTGGCTGGTGGTTGGTTATTAAAAGTGACTGGAAGCAATTGTGGCATTTAAACTGAGCAGGGCCAGTGCACAGGGCAGGGTGACCCCAGCCTTTGGCTCTGCATGCATCAGGTGTTGCTGTTGCTATGCTTCAGCAGCTAGTGGGCACCTCCTTGAAGTTTAGAAATTCACTTTGCAAATTTCGAACTTCATTGGTATAATAGGAAGCTCATTAAACCTTTATTTATGCATATGCGGTTTAACAGCATCTTTTGAGTTTCACTTGAACCTCGTGGTACTTGACTAATGCAAAGGAGTGGTCACTGTAGCAGTCTCTGGAGGCTTGTGGAGAGAGGAAATACTTTTTCATGGCCAACATCACCTCAGGGGGGAATGGACTGGCTTTCAGTCCTCCAGCAGCAGCACCCAAACCCATCCTCTGTGTGGCAAGCTGCAGCCTCTGCTGCTGCTCATCCAAGGGCACATAGCTTTGAGAGCAGTTCTGCAGCTTTTAAAAATATTTATTTATTGTGATCTCTGAGGATACTGGTATGAAGTTGTCATTTCTGAGCCTCAGCCTTAGCTCAGTTGATTTAAAGTCCAAATTACAGCTCAGGACCCTGGCAGCTGGTGTCGGAGATGGATGCTTCTTGTAACTCCACAGAAAACAGGTGTTTTCAAAGCAATTGCAGAGGTGTCGTGGCAAGAGAAAGCAGAACTGAGACCCACCGACCTTTCTCTGGTGTATTTATAATGGAAAGCACCAGCTGTTTCCGTCGCCGCTGCACAGATGGCTCCCACACGGCCTGTAGCAGCGCGGTGTCCTCACGGCTCGATGGTGCTGCTGGGCTCTGCGGGACCCCGAGCAGGGGAGGCGGCGGCGATGCTGGGACGGTGTAACCCTGTGAGCTGAGGCACTGCTCCCCTTCCCGCTGGGACGGATTGTGGCTCATCCTTCACTTGGAAAGGGAGCTTGTCGTGAAGGGTTTTGTCCCTTTTGCTGCCCCGTTAAACAGGTCTGCAGAGGCGAGGCGGTGCAGGGCCAGCCGGCCTGGGGTGCCCCAGAGAGGGAGCCGTGGCCGGGGCCAGCCGGGGTGCTCTGCCACGGGAGGTGTTGGCACGGAGGAGCTGGAAGCTCCCGGGGGATGCAGCCCCGTGTCGCTGGAGGGGATTCCAGCCCGCTCGCTCCTGCCCAGGCAACCTTCAGCACCGGGCACCGTTTGGCCGCGTTTTCTGTCCTGACCTCGCTGCCGGGGACAGCCCTGAGGGGATCCGTGAGGCGGCTCTGGCAGCACCAAAGCCGGGCCCCGGCCCCCGCAGCGCTGCCGGATCGGCTGCTGAGCACTGATGCCGGCAGCTTCTGCTTGTTATTATTTCTCTCTCTTTCCCCCGCTGCTTTCTCTCCCCTTTCGCTTTCTTGCAGAATGGTTTCAGTGCTTCTCGGCTGGGTGGCAGCGGTGCCACAGTCCCCCAGCACAGTCTGCCCCTCTCCCAGGCACAGCTGTGCCGTCTGGAGCCAGTGCCAGGACATGGCACGGGAAAAACGCGGAAAAAGGCACGGGGAAAAATGGTTCAGAAAAGGCAAAACACTGAAACAGTCCCAGGGCATTTTAATTTCCTTCCCATTTTCTGTCTGCTTTTAACTTTTCAGGTCAGTGACACTAATGGGCTGTGGTGGAAGTGAAGTAAATAATCATGTACGCCAAAGACAGCACATTGATTTTTATGTCTGTCCTCACTAATTAATGACAGCCTTTGTAGGGACTGAGCACTTAAACCTCTGGCAGCAGGAAAGGCAAAGCAACACAGTAGAAAGGGAAAAAAGAAAAGGCCTTTGCTTGCTTTTTGACTTTCATCATGTTTTTACTAGAATCATATTGATATATTTTTTTAAAAAACTACTGATGTTAAAATAGCTCTATTGGTATATAATAGATTTTAATAACCTTTAAAAAATCATTCCAGTTTTCTGCTCAGTTCAATCCATGTAAAAAGGTAGGTCAGCATTGAGGTCACTGCAGGGGAAAAGTTGTATCACCATTTGGTAATTCTTGTAATTCTGCTACTTAATCAAACAAGGACCAGTGTAATTATTGCGGAGTCTTCCTGAGGTGTCTACAGCTCAAGGCACAGCTGTTCTCAAAGTGCCTACACATCTTACAGGTACAGCAAAGAACATTCCTGAAAGTGTGCCAGAAATTTCACCTGGGTTCTCTTCTAAATTTTTGGTAAATGAGGTTTCCCCTTGCTAATACAACAATAATTAATATATCTTGTGCATTTTTTCCTCTTAAAATAATGAATTTTAAAATACAGATATGCAATAATTATGATTCTCCATTTTCATGTGATTATGCTGCTCTGTATTTATAAACTAATTGTTGCAAAGACACGTGCCTACCTAACAAAAAAAATTGGAAAAGTTACTAAATAGTATGCTGGCAACCTGTTCAAAGACCATGGAGAAGGCTTTATATAAGAGAATGTGCAGGTCAGTACAGTCCTGGGATATGTTCATAATATGGATAAAGAACTAATTGAGACAGAAATAACAGAATGCTTGCTGGTTCTGATCAGGAAATTTGGTTCTCTTAAGGCAGGTAAGGAGAGTTCTTTAAAGATTTTTTTTAATTAATGCCAAAAGCCAGAAAATAAGTGAGAAAAATTGTTTATATGCTTTTCTACTTGAAAGACTAATAGAAATAAACCATCACTCTCTTTTCTTCATTCACTGAGACTCATTGTTTTCCCTCACTACTTTCTCATGGCTCTGGTATCTGAAGTGTTCATTATAATGGATTATTTGTCTTGCAAAAGCCCACGTTTGGGGGTTAAGCCACTCCTAATAGGCCTCATTCTCTCTCCTCCCTTACATGTCCCAGTTTTGCCCCAAAGTGGTGCAGGAAGAAGTAATAGGGTAATAATAAGGGACACTAGAGGCAGTATGAGAGTTCAGAGGAAAAAAGAGCATTAAATCAGGCTGTGCAGCTTGTTTACAGTGGGGTTGACAGAAACTGCTTGTAAAAGAAATGAGGTTAAAATTAATGACCAGGTGTATCTGCATATGTAATTTATCAGAGCAAGCAAGTAATAAAAAAGAATTACTCTAATTAAAATCAGTCATACAGGAGGGGAAGGATACTTTAAAAAAACCCCAACATTATCCAATCAGGCATTCAGCTCACTGTGTATGTTTAGTTTCCTTGTCTTCAGGTTTAAACCCCAGTACCCTTTAGCTGCACTGAGGGAGATGGGGTCACTCACCTGTCCCAGCTCAGGTGTTTAGTCACATTACACTGCATGCTTGTTTCCCATGAGTGAAAAGGCTCTTTTCTGAAGTCAAGGTAATCTGTTTTCATATGTTGGGTGTTATTCTAAGTATGCAAGAAACTGTATCTGACAGAACTTGTCCTCTTACGTGATCAACTTTCACTGGTTTTCAAACAGTTCCACTGAAACCAGAGTGAACACAAAGTTATCCATATTTTTTTTCCTCTTTCCTTATAGTTTGTCAGTAGAGATGTTTCTGGGAACAGGTTTTCTTATAGTGCAGGTTTCAATGGTGCTGTTCCTGCCCTTGCTGGCAGGTGCCTGCTGGGGAGGGGATGCCAGCTCCTGAGTGCTTCTAACAAGAACACAAGATGTTCTCTAAATATTTTCTTGCAGTACTAAAAAGTATTTGGTGGGGATGCAGTGGAATCACTGTGCTCTGTGTGAATGAGTGCTGTATTGCTAAACAGGCCCAGTGGGTTACCACCATGACAGAATTTTTCTCTCCAGCCACAGATAAATCAGCAGTGGCCAGTTGAGTTGGGTTTGCAATGAGCTCCTGACTCTCTTCTGGCTGAAGTTTCTTTTGTTCTTTACCATCCCTATAATACTGAATACATGACCCAATTCAGTCTATGGATCAATGTTAGCCAATGACCACAAGGACAATACTCCTTACAGGTCACCTCCCATCTCTGGGGAAGGCTGCAGGAACACCAAGCAGAAGACAAGCAGGGGAAGGGAAAAGGGTTCAAGACATGCACTGAGAGCATAAGCAGGAATGCAGCTGTGTCAATAATACCTACAAGCCAGAATTTTGCATCATCCTGAAGGAATTAAATGCCAAAAAACTGCACAGAAAAGCCCCTCCTTCAAAATTCAGTAACAAGAAAGTAGACTTACATTATTAACAAAGAACAGTTTTAATAGAAATGTTTAGGTTTACATTTCAAAATGACTTACAAATAAACTTAATCACAATGCATGTATTCTTTTCTTTTAAAAAAACAACCATATTTATTCTAACATAATATATATTTTCTGAGTTATAAAATCCCATATAAATAGCAAATTCTTTTCAGTACACAGATTACAAGAATGCATAGAAACTGGGATGCATACCTGAAAAGAATCCCGAGTATGCATTCCACAACTGGCAGAAAATAGAACAGTGCTAGGGTTAGAAACAAGAAATGCTGTTGTCCTCGAATATAATTTAAAAAACAAAAAAAACCCAATGAAACAAAAACTGAGAACTTTTTGGTTTCTCAACCTTGTTCAGCTCCCTAGACTCAGGAATGGCTCTGGATACTCCACTCCTTGAGATTTTGGGAGCACCCTATGGATTCTTCTGGTATCAAAAAAAGAGAATGGTGTCTGGCTTCTGGTGGACAGAAATGAGGCACTTCCTTAGAGCAGGTCAGTGTGGACTGTAAGCAGAAGCTTGGACTTCCAGCCAGAAAGCAGCAAAAAGTGATTCTTGAATGATGATGTGTGGAAACAAATTTGGAAGAGGCAGCCAATTCTTACACTCCTCAAGGTTCCCCTGATTATCGCCCAAAACACCATAAAGTCAAACAAGAATGAGTAAGTGGAAATGTTGCATGATAGAAAAATCAAAGCACAAGTTCTCCCTTTTTTTTAGACTGAGGTGAGCAAATGAACAAGCTGGACTAAGAACAAGTCATAGCAGCATTTAGATCAGAGCATTCACCCTGTGCTTTCTCTTCTCTCTTCCAAGAGAGTTGCACAAGAGAGCTACGTGACTGGCAGCGTTCCCAGCGGTGTGACTGCATCTCTGAGGAGCAGGCAGACTGCAGTGCTGCAGGAGGACACCAATGTGCAGAAGCCTCACGGTGTGTTTAATTTGGAGCTGGTTTATTATTGTAGCACAATGGGGTGTATTCTAGTCATAGTGAAAAAAAAAGTCAACTATTCATGGAAGAAACACAGACAATTCTGCCTGTTGTTTTCAAAAAATAATGTAGTAATTATATATTCCTTTAAACACTGCTGCTAGATAAAATATGATGTTTTTTCATAGGGTCATGAGCTCTGACATTACTAAACCATGAATCATAGGAGCAAACTCATACATGCAAACTGCAGTAAACACACAGAGGCTTAAATTTTGCTTCTTATTGGAGTGTCAACTCAGTAGAGAGCCATTTATAGTCTCCTGGCTTATTCCCATTTTAACTGGGATCAAAAACTGGATGAACAACGTTATACTGAAGTTGAGCCATAGCTGCAGAGCAGAACTTCACAGGTAAACAACAGATACATTATACCATTTTAGAATCAGAAATTCTCAACAGTTTTCTGTCCTTTGAAATATTACAATTAACTTCTTTCTTCTTTGTATCCTGTGAATACTCTCATGGTAATTTTCTTCCTGCTTTAGTTTAAATACAACAGGAAGAAGAAGTTGTAAATATTGCACAGTATGTTAGTATGGAAGACCAGATAAACAAATGATACTAGCAGGGTAAATCTTCAGTCCAAAGAAAAGCTTTTCATTTTTTCTGCTAATTCCTGTCTAATTTCTATGTGCTTTTTCAAGTTTTGCACTTCATGGGGCAGGTTAATGTCCCACACTGACACGCAGGATTGTAACTCTGGAGAAAAAAAAGAAAATTTGAAATACGCAACAGAGATGAGTTATTGCATAATTACCCATGATTTTGCTGATCTGCTTGCTATCAATTACTCAGAAATTCACCCAACAAAGCCATGATCTTTAGGACCCAGAAGACAAGTTCCATGACACTTCATGTTTGAGGTGATGCAGTTATGGGTTACAAGATGTTTGTACTTGCACGATGATTTGGATTCTAGTTCCTAAATTTAGAGTATCCCGTTTAAAAGTACTCGAAAAACCATTCCTAGTGCCTATGGGCCTTAAGGTACTGACCTGAGCTACAGCTAATGCTAATACTGAGGTGCCTACTAAAATTTCACCTCTACCTTTCCAAGCAGATACACCCTAAATGCCTATGAGACTCAAACCCCATTCACTGTAAAATAAAAACTGATTTCATAAGCTAGTGAATATACTTGGAAAAGGTCACTTCTTCAGTCTCCATTCATGCAAACAACTCTACTCATGAAGAATTCACACTTTTTTTTTAGTGGAATAGGGATAATTGAGAACATTTACACAAGTCAAGGCTTACAAAGTAAGGCCCCAAGGATTCTGGAGTCTCTGATTCTTCTCTGTAATTAATGTAACTCTTAAATAAAATAAAAATGCTAATAAGCCAATAAATGTTCTTATGGTTACAGGAATTGGGGAACAGCACAATGTAAACCCAGTGCTCTGAAGTTTGGCTCATTTTGGTCAGCTCATCTACACTTGCCCTCCTTAACTTTATACTATCACTGCCACATTTTTAGGAGTCAGTGAAACTGGGATGAGATAAAGGTGAAGAAGAGCATTGATCAGAGCATCAACTTTAACTGTTTTTAGAAAAATCGAAAGATGTAGATTTTCTATCTTCCAGCACTTTGCTATCCTAATTGTCAGGAAGCTTTCACTGACGTCTGACTGAAATCTCCCTTGCTGTAACAGAAACTTGTTAGTGCTTATCCTCCCCACAGGGAATACATAGAAGTCTTAATTCTATTGCTCTTAATTTACATATTCAAAACCTATTATCATGTCCCCTCTAAGCTTTATTTATGTTAACCAATTTAACTCCCTGCAACATTTCCTCACAGGTTCCATTTGTCTTCTCTGGATTGCTCCTAATAGTCCAGAACATTCAGCAATAAATAGGCTCCTTCAGTTAAGAATTAGCTCATGGCTTACAGACATCACTTTCATGGTGTGAGAGTGGTGTTTGCTTCATCTGCATTCGCATGACATGACTGATTCATGACCAGCCTCTGATCAATTCTGACCCTTTTTCTGCAGCACTGCTGTTTAAGCTGATCATTTCCTCATGCTGGTACAGCAGATCATTCCTAATTAAATAAAAGATTTTGCATTTGTCCTTACAGAATGGTATCCTATTTCCTTCCAGACCATTAGTTCTATTTTTCAGGCTCACTTTGAGTTCTAATCCTGCCCTCCAGTGAGCTTGTATTAGCTGTGAGTTGTCTGCAAATCTGACAAGTACATTCACTATTCTTTCATCCACATCACTCATGAAAACATTGGGGATTCCTGACCTAGCACAGAAGCCTCTGGAAGTCCATTTGATACACTTTCCAATTAGACAATGACATTTACTCTCCAAATAGAGTTTCCCAACAAATTGTATTGTATCCTTCAAACAGTGGCTTCCTCAAATCCATTTTTGGAAGTTACTTTTAGTTTGTATGAGCCCAGATATGCAAAAGAAAACAAAAAGTACTTAATAGTAGTGTTTCAATAAAATTTTGCCAAATGATGATCAACTCTTCACGGTCAGTGCGTAGTCAAGCACAACAGTGTCTCCTCTACTAATAATACAAGTTAATAAAACACAATTCAGATACCTTTGTGATATTTGTTGTCTTCGGTGTCACTTTTATAGCAATATCCCAAAACAAGGACCACATTCTTGAGACTCCCTTTTTCAAAGAAATAAAATGTCAAATCTTAATTTTAATGTGAATTTTGTAATTTAAGGACAGAAAGAGTAGATGGCATCAAGGCACTAAGAGGACAGAAAGCAGAGTTCAACCAACCAGACCCTTTATTCAAAATCATTAACCATGAAAAACCCGGACACAAAGACAATGTAGTTCCCATCTCCATTTAATGTCAGGGTTTATCAGGGTTCCAAGGCATAAGCACAGGATCAGCCAACCCAGCCTGCTGAACAAGCCCAAGAACAAAGCACCCTATTATACAGCACAGGCAGAGGTGGTAGAGTCACAGGAAACAGATGTCACAGCAAAAGGACAGGCTGCAAGTGAAGTCACAGTGCACAGCAAAACATGCCAGTTCAGTTATGAAAAAATCAAACCAACCAAACATGACAAAAAACTGATTAAAAATGATGAACTAAAAGTTTTAAACTTATGACGACATATGGATGGGAAGTGGAAATAGGAATAGATCATAAGAGGGTGCCTACTGAGTAATGCAAAAGAAGACCTGGAAGACAGAAGTGATTGGATCACAGAAGGATAAACAGAATGTGCCAGTGTTTCAATATCAACTCCCTGTTTATTTCCAACAAGATATGTCTATAAATGTCTTGCAAAGATAGACAGAAGCTGTTGCATGTTCTCCTGCCACAGCAGCTCCAGGTTCCCACTGGCAGCACTGTGAGGGTGCCCTTGGCTTCCAGCTAGTAGAGACAGGACCCAGCCTACATCCCTGGGTCAGGATCAGGCCAGGCAGGGAACAGACCCAGTGTGCAGACACCCCGCTGCAGCACCGTGCCTCACACACGGAGCCTTACACTCCCAGGGCAAAGATGAGGAGGGTGAGCAGTTTCTGGGGCATAAATAGACTGGAGTATGGCTTAACTGTGAAAGCTGCAGTTGGGAAGTTTTTTAACATGTCCCAGGACCTCTGCAGGGTAGAGAGAGGTTTTTCCTGCCCTGAGGAGGTCAGCACTATATTGTCCTCTGAGAGTGATGTAAATCTGGTTATAGTAGATGAGGGATGGTGGGAACCATACACATCCTCCATGCTCAGATTTTTCATAAATTAATTTTTTTTCTATAGCCAGTCCTATCCATACTCCTTACAAAAGTGATTGGGACTTAAGTATGTTTCTTATTTAGACCTAGGTCCTGTCTTACTGTAAAGGAATCTAAATCTGTACTTGCAAAATAAACTACAGATTTACATCTAAATTATTCTCTGTGGTAAGTCTCATGCCTATTGAACAACAATGTGTTAGGTGACAGAACTGGAAAATGTCATTGTATTTACATATTCATATATGAAGTACAGATAACATTAATGTCTCAAAGTCTGGAAATCTCTTTTTCCTGAAATATTTACCTCTTGAGATTATATGGTTTAACCTTAAATGAAACTACTTCACACAAAAATACTTCCTCTATCTTCTCGTATTTCATATAAGCAATGTGGTGCTGTTGAAAAACTGCTCAGCAGCCTCAGTGACATTTTCAGAGATTCCAGTAGAAAGCAAGCCCTCGAATTTAGGAAAAAAACCTTAGCCCTTATAAATGCTGCAAAAAGATGATCGAAAGAAAAAAGTATACATCAAACTGCATATATCAATCTTATTTGCTGTTCTTGAGATTTGTGCAGCTAAACTCCTGAATATTAATTTTTCTATAAATAAAATTTTGATTAAAAATGTTGTGGTGACTGAGCCTCAAGGTTTTTTCAATCACACTATTCTATATAATATATTTTCCCTATCAGTGACTGCAGCAAGGCAATAATTATGTTTTCATAGTAATTACTCTTTACAAAATGCTAAAAATAAAATGTCCTTTTATAATACTAACATTGTAGCTATGAGGACGAGATGGAATGATAATGCTGTGCTATAGCTGGCACCATTAACAGCCGGGCTCTGAACAGACTGTACCATTTGCTGTTTCAGGCAAAGGCAAGTCAGAGGAAGGTGAGGTATGTTTGACCCATAGAACATTGCTAGCACTATGACCTGACTGTAGTCTATGGATCCTTCTGGTGCCAGAAAGGAAGAAACAGCCCGCAGAGTAAGTTCCTGATGGTAAGAAGGAAGCATTCACAGCCTGCAACTGTGATTTGCTAGCAGAATTACAGTGTGCTGCTGAATTCACAACAGCTTCAGTGTTTGGTTTGTTAATTTTTTTGGATAGCAAACACAGTTTAAATAACACTGGCAGGGAAACTCCAGAGTTTTTTCCAAAACACTGTGGAAAGTAATGGGAACCCACATGTCATGCCACAAAGGACTATTTCAAGTAATGTGTACTTTGAATGTATTCACCACAGCTGTACCACAAACTTGAGTTGATATGGCCTTTATTACTTTTGGAAACGGTGCAGGACAATGTACAGGAAGGAAGGAAGGAAGTGTGAAGGAAGTTTCAGCAGCCAAGGAGTGTCCCTTCCTCAGCTGCATTCCTGCCACTGAAACTCCACAAGTCCTGTCTGCCTACAGCAGCTCGAAACAGCTATCCCTGATGAGAGCAGCAGCACACAAGTGCACACCCCAAGTCCAGGTGTGTAGCACTTTCCCAGCTCTGCTGTGATCTGCCTGTGACCCAAATCTAAAAGAACCATTCCTGAATCACATTTGAGATGGAGAAAGAACACAGGCAGACACACGTAAGAAAAGACCACATGACAAGAGGATGGTGAGAGCTGAGATGCATCACTGAAGCACAGCACAGGGATGCAGTGAAGGTGGGGTACATGAGCAAACCAATGACAAGCAGGGAAGAGCTGCTGCTTTATGTGGGCACAGGTATTCAGCCTGCTGGTATTCAGTTTACACCCTTGAGTCTGACACTGATGGAAAATGACAGCCGTGGAGTAGAATGAATGAACAAATCCTGGATAGTGCTAATCTGTTCCTGGAGCACTATAACAAGCAGTACAGAGAAAACCTAAACTTAGCAGTGATTTCGAAGTACTCACCCAGCTGAGCTGTTATCATGACTCGAACAGAATCACAGAACTTGTCTATGACTCGTACAGGACGACGTGTTGACAAATCAAGCAGCAAGATATGTCCTCCTCCTGTCCCTATCCACAGTGCAGTGTTTTTCTGAAGACAAATGGTCTTCACTCTTCCAGAATAAGCCAGTTTATGTTTTGATTCCTTATTTAATTTTTCCACTTTGTTCCTACAAGTATGGAAAGAATTTGCATTGGAATTTGGTGGCATCCTATTCTGCAGCCACTAAAATGACACTCTGAATACTTGACTTTTAAGCAGTCATTCACCAAGTCAAATCACAAAATTCTCATGCAAACAAATTGAGATTAAAACTATTGGACTCCAAAGAGCCACCTGGTCTGCTTCAGAAAACCTTTAAATAGAAGGTAAAAACACTTCTTAGTTCTCCCCCAGTCTGTAGGAGGATAATGTCTCAGCAAAGTGGGAAGAGCACACCTACACCTTCTCCTAACCTCACCATAAAAAAGAAACTGATGTGGCATGTTAAGGCAGAGGAACAATTTAAATGCAAATTAAAAAGTTGTCACAATTAATAAAAATCTGATTTCCTACTGAATTTGTGCACTGAAAAGACATTCAGGGTACCTAAAGGACAGCAAAAGACTTCTTTCTTGAGCTAAATGAGTCTTCTTGACATCACAGAGAAATTGGGAAATACAGTAAGGGTCTTTAAAAAGTGGGATTCTGCATGGAATATTCTGAAGTTTTGGGCTGAAAGACAGGAAAGGAAATTCACACTTGCCCAATGAACTGGGAAAAATCCCTTCTGGTAGGTTAAGGTACCATGGTAGAGAAGGCAATCTGATATTCAGCTTCCTATCCATCAGGCTGACAGTCTGAAATAGAACACTTACTTAAGAAAATGTGCGCAGTCGATTAATTCAGAAAGTTTTTCCGTCTTCTTGTCCCAGATTTCCACAAAATGGCTGTTTTTCTTTGCCAAGTAGATGGATTTGTCTATTGCTATTGAAATAATGTTTGCATCACTGTAAGCATTATGACAGAACCTAGAAGAGAAAACTCCAGTTAGATACACAGAAAATAGTAGAAAAACTTGACTACTATGAATGGGATTAGCTTCTCTCTGACTCTTGCAGAATCATTCAACCTTAAACTATTCTAAGACACAACTGAAAGGCTTTGCTTTAATCTTCCTACAGTTTGACATAAATTCTCACAGTAACAGCGTTAGGCTGATGACATCCTTGGAGGCACATTAATGCTCAAAGTCTATTAATAAATCTTTCTCATCAAACACTGTTTTCCCTGGTCAGGAAAAGCTTCCCTTAACTTCAGAGTAGGATTTGTCCATGTGAGAATTACATCAAACACTCCCAAACCCTCAGTCAATAATTTCTAAATAGTGAGAAGTCAGCAATCAGACGTGATTAAATAGAGCAAAGATATGCACATACATCATACTGACAAACATGGAAGGACATATACTATGAAAAATATATATGTGTAATTCTAAGTAAAGTAAACAGGGATTTTAGTGGACAAGACCAACTGGAGAAGAAAACTGATCAGTTGCATAGACATTGACTTCAATCCTTTATGGAGTAAAAATGTATTTCCTTGTTTAAAAGCAGCAACAAATACTTTCAACATTACTCACTGATACTCCATCTGCATTATGGAAAGAAAAGAACAGAAACAAGCAAACTCAAAGAATGAGCTCTAGAACAAGACATTACATCAAAGTACTGTCAGAAATCTTTAATGGAAACAATTAGGGTAACATCACTTATAAAAATCAAAAACTTACAGTTGACTTGTCTTTGTTTCAATGAGCTTTTGAACAGAGAAGTCACTGTTTAAGGCAATGATTTTTGTTCCACAGCCTCCCCAGATTATGTTTTTTTCAGATAAGCATGAGGATTCATTTAAGCACATCAGGGGTGTGCTAACATTCCCTATAGTCAGTATCTTCAAAGGTGTAGCACCCTTACACTGCAAGAAAAAATATACTCTGCTTTAGAAACAAGGAGGATTTAAACACTCAGAATCTTGTTAAAACAAGGCCACACAG
The DNA here is from genome assembly GCF_001522545.3 of Parus major. Classification (NCBI taxonomy): domain Eukaryota; kingdom Metazoa; phylum Chordata; class Aves; order Passeriformes; family Paridae; genus Parus; species Parus major. The sequence continues at coordinate 13,578,248 of NC_031773.1, forward strand.
CCTGCTGAATTAAATTTACACATACGGATTTTCTGATGTCTCAGAACATTTCCAGAACGTTACTGACTGAAAAGCACCATATTCCCATTATAGATGTCCCCTAGGAGACAGACTGTGAGCAGAAACAGGCCAGAGAAGGGATTGACACTTTCTGCAATCCCTGGCACAATTCAGTAATTGGTTGGAAAGACACATCTATGTCTTTGAAGACATCCTACACCGGACCAGATTCTAATTCTGAAATGCACCGCAGCCCCATAACTGCTCTAAATGCATATGGTCAGGAACTAAACCTTCAGGTGCCAGCTGATATAAACAGCTCCCCAGCATTTCTTCATCTGTTCTCTGAGCAGAACTCTGATCTACAGAAAACCTGAACAATATTACGTTTTTGAACATAGCTGTTTTACAAAAATTTACTAAATGAGAGGAAAAAGGAGCTATTACAGCAATAAATGAAGGAGATTAAAACTATGAAATATTCTAAACAACAACCAATAATGTCAGTCCCTAGCCAGCTTTCCAGCCCTTTCAAAGGAATTTTTCACCTCTTAACTCTTGTTTAAAGCAGTTATTGTAAAATGTGCAGTTCCTCTCAGACTGCACTAGAAAATTCATTTAGGTTTTAGAGAAGCAATTAAAAATAAGTGGCATGAAATAAAGCTACTCTTGGTAGCTGCTTTAGATATTGCTGATAACATACTGTAGAACAGACAGAAAAGAACAAGTCTACCTTTACTGCTCTGTCTTCAAAAACTGCCAGCCTGCCATCAGCTGTGCCTACCAAGAAGAAATTCCTCTGTTTGCTGAAATAAAATAAGATAATTAATTCTAGAAATACCTGAATCAGGTAAGAAAAATTAAAATGAGAAATCTCTAGTATTTCAAATATTCAATTCAATGCTAAAAGGAAACACAACCTCTGTGATCATGAATGTAGTCCCCAGTTGCACTGGGTGCAAAATTAAGTGGAAACACAGGCAAAACAAGGAGTTATCAGAACAAAAGTGCAGAGTGTACAGATGTAATTTTCTGAACACCTTAGTTTCACAGTATTTTCAAAATGTAACCCAAAACATTTAAAAACATTTCAAAAAACATTTAAAATTCATTTATACCTTTGCTTTGAAAGAGAATTGCAGTATAAACAAGTGATAGAATCTGACATTTTCTGCAGACGATGCCTTCTTGTTTCATCTTCTGTGTTAACTGCCCACAGAGAACCAGACTGGGTTCCTGCTACAATCCAGTTTTCTTTCTCAGTAGGAAGAGTCACTAAGGCCAAACTTATAATTTTACTGTCTGCAATATCCTGAGTCAGAAAAGAAGAAGAAAAACAACTTGGTCATGATTTCAGTAATCGTAAATGCTAGTAAATTACTGATGATAAAAATATAGCACAATCTTCCTGGACTTTGGACAGAACTTTGGCCTAACTTCCCCTTTAAGAAATCTAATTCCCTATTAGCAGCATACATCACCAACAGGGCCACCTTTCTTCAATGTGCTGGGAAGGACCCCTCAAACAGTACACAGGAAAATCTCTCAGCTGAATGCTGACAAAAAAGGTACTCTTTTTATTTTAATCAAGATCTTCAAGCCATCAGAGAACTGAAAAATGGAACTACTGCAATACTAATTGCTAACAATAAAAATACTGGCCAGTATTTCTTTATCTCATTTTATTTTTAGAAAAACAACCCATTCAGATGTATCACGGTCAAGAGATGGCAGATGGAAATAGAACTGAAACAACTTCGATGATGAATCATGCTCAATTCTGGAACATATATTCATCACAGCACATCAGTCCTGGGTAAAAGCTTTCCCCTTTGCTGATGGGACAGGATTGAGATGTACCAAAATCAAATGAAAAGAGCTGGATGGCATCACCAAAGTGGCACAAGGAGATGGCATTTTTAGGAAGGGAGAAGTTGTTAAGAGACAACCTGAATTGTTAAAAGGAGTTAGAGATATCAAGGTCTGCCTATTAACTCCTTTGTGTGGTCTCCATGCTACAAAGTTTCTGCCTCAGTAGAAGAAAGCAATCCAGTAGTGGAAAGACAGTATTATGAGAAAGTTCAGGTTGGATAACAGGAAGAGAGTAAATAGCAACTGCTTTTCTACTTCATTTCATGGATACAATGACTCACTCACTAAAATCTTTGTTCTCTCAAAACTCAGCTTTCCAGAAGTAATATCCTGCTGTAAAAATGCAATTAATTTTTCTGAAATACATCTGTCTGCCAGAACAAATAGAATAAATGTCAACTTTCCCACATACCTCACAAGTATGTCCATCTGTGTTCAGGTTAACAAATGAAAGCTGTGCCTTTTCTGTGTTCCCATTGCCTATCCAGACTCCTGCCTTCTTGCAGCTTTGATTGGCAGCCACCATGCACTCTGCTGTAGATGTGCTGGGTATTGAAACATACCTCATCAAACAGATAAGCTCTGCAGAATTCAGGATCTCATAAACCTAAAAAGAAAGCCACAGCATGCCCATGGTAACAACTATGGCTTGTTGATCCATAAATAATAAGCAATGGATAGTATAATTTTTTAGATACGGACGAAGTATCTCAGCAGGCCTGGTCACTTGTATTGCCACAGAGCAGTGTGTAAGTGCACTGATTTAACAAAGTCCTTCTTGCATAGCTCTAGTAAATACCAAGAAGTAATCTGAATTGTGTTTCACTACAATTGCTACACAGCAACACAGAGAAAACAGTGAGCTAGAACATGGGGTTGGTAGATTTCAATGGAACAGTTTATTCCGGATGGCAAGAGCAGGCAATATTTCATGGCAGTTTCCACTGGAGAAAAGAACAACAGAAAGAAACGTGTGCTTCTCATTAACTTAATGCCTGATTCCTTTTCAGAAACCACAACTTTGTACTGCCATCTATCATAAAAAGCAAATAAATATACTAAGTAATACCTGGCAAGATGTTGGTCGTTCCTGAGGATTTTCCTTCAAACACTTTTTAATTAAATTTTCAACTTCAGGCCAGGGAGAACACCCATATTCTTTGACAGGATCTAGAATGTAAAATTATATAACTTATTAACCAGCATTTACCATAGTTCTAAATAACTTTCTTATTTTTAGAATTCATCTAACTTCTTACTGAGCTGCTCTAAGAAGTATCATATTCTTAGGTAAAATGTCAGCATGAACAGCTTGGAATTGCTCATCTACCATTATATGCTAGAGCATATAATGCTAGAACTAGTCTCCTTTTAATTAATAGCAATTAAAGCAAATGGATTTTGCTTTATCTTTCTCTTATCTTCCGTGTGCCTGGGACTGAATTGCAAATATACATGGGTTGTGTTTCCATTAATGCTGACCATTCAAGGGTATGTCAGTTCAGTCTTTCAAATTCCTGTAAACACTGTTTTCCACATTTATTCTTCTGAGTATAGGGAATAGAGGGGAACTTACAGTAAAAGATACAGCAAACAGATAAACAACTCCATATAGCATTTGCAAGATATGGAAGTTTAAATTCCCACTTAGTGCTTGGAATACGTATCTTATAACTATAGCTGCTGAACTCTCTGAGAACAAATCATTCCTGATGGTGCCTGTATTGCTTTTCCTTTTAGTTCATCATAATCCACAGCAAATATTCCAGTCCTCCCTCAGACAGACAGACAGTAACATTAGTGATAGATACCTGCAAATGAACATATTCAGTGCAGCAAAAGACAGGCACTGTTTGCTTATGAGAACAGCTAGCCCCTCTTATGGTGGAAATAAAGAAATGATGAGTGTAGGTGGATGGAACTGTACTATCTCCAGAAACGAATACCTCAATTATTCCACAGGGCTTATAATACACTCAATACAGCTGCATTTAAGAGATACTCAGTCATCAGCTCCTGGGATATCCTCTTTAGGAAGGGGGAAGAAACTGTCGGAGCTTAGAACTAGACTGTTCACCTTCAGGAGCAGAAAATGTGTGAACACTCTGTCTCTCATAATGGAGAAGCCATGCCAGACTGAGTGATGCTGCTCTTTCCTAAATGGAGCAAAACATTCCTTAAAGAAAGTTTCATGAGTATACCCACTATTTCTGGGCAATAAATAAGAACACCAGACATTAAGCTTGCAGTGCTATAAAAATTCAACAGCTCTTGACACTTTGGCAGAAGTGGCCCAAAGTTACATTGTCCTGAGTTACATTGTCCAAATGATGACATCATGTCCAGCCTGATAGCCTGTTTAATCTTCCTTCCAGCAGCCAATAAATACAAATTGTAATGCAGAAGGAATATGAAGAATGTTATATTTTTCAAAGTCTCCTTCTATGATAACTGTTAGATACAATGTAACCCGTAAGATATGCTATTTCTGGAAGAGGCAGGACAAATGCTAAAACTTTTAGGAACAAGGCATACCTGGTAATTTTCCTTGTATTGCTAGTTCATCAAATTCATTTGGAAACTTCAAGCCTTCCATTATTCTACCTCCTCCTGTTAAAATGTCATAAAGCAGCAAGCCAAATGAATAAACATCAGCTTGCTGATTGTAAATAACATTTCCTCTGGCAACCTCTGGCGCTCGAAATCCTGCAAATAAATCACTCATTAATAAGTATGCCTCATATCAAGATGAAGCCATCTTTGTACTTTAAAAAGTAAATTATTGATAAAAATGACACAGGAAGTGCAAGGAAAAACATCAAACTATTTCTGGGCTGGCAATAGCTTTTTGGCAGATGTCCAAAAATATCAACAGTAGGTATAAAGAAAAGGGATAGTACATCAGTAACACAGCTCCTGCCCCTGTTAATAAAAAATAATTACTTTATCAATGAATTCTGAAAGTCAAGCACAAGCCTGCAGTTTTAATTGAAGGTATAATATTTAACAAGTGACATTCTCAAGCACAGTTTACAAGACCTAGAGGAACTTTCCAAAGTGGTTGATTTGTTCATTGCTTTAGAATGGATGCTAATAGGTTCTTGCTAAAGTTGGGGAACAGTGAAGATATTTATTGCCTCTAAAAAAAATTAAGACTTACACACTCATTACTGGAAATTAAAACAAAATATTTTAGTAGTGTAATTTCAATATCACAATAACCATATTAAAACAAGACAAAAATTATTATGAATACATGTAATTTAATTTCTTCTTCTTAAACCTTTAATATACCTCTTGATTCTTCTAAAAGGTGTTAAAACATGACCAGGTGGAAAGGCCAAGAGGTATAAATCTGGCGTCACAACTTGTAATATGATTAGGACTACTTTTTGGGACTTTTGACTAGAATATAGATTTGAGTTACTTCTTACAGACTTCATGAAAAATATATTAGCTATTTTTGGACATAATAGACTTTAAATCAAATCATATCTCCATACCTGGTGTGCCTTCGGAGGTTTTTATTCCCATTCGGCAACAATACTGGGCAATGCCATAGTCAGCTATTTTTGCAATAACAGCTGAATTGGGATATAAGGTAAAGAGCAACACATTGTGAGGCTTTAAATCACGGTAGATAATCATTGCTGAATGCAGGTACCTAGTAATCAAAAAATATTTATTTATAAGCATTCATAAGTTAGGGATGCATCTGTATACACACACTGAGTGCATTATTCCCACAACAGTAAACTGTGCTTTCACACATGAAATACTGTGTTAAAAATGTCAACATCACCAACATGACACAGCCTTTCTGGATAATGACTTTAGAATTGTTCTCAAATACTATTTACTGTTTACACTGCATTTTGGTATTTTAGTACCATTGCACTGTGCCAGTATTTTAGTACCATTGCATTGTATTTTAGTATCAAGTTTCATCTGAAGAGTCACTGATAGTTTGAAAATGCATCCTAGAACCTTAAGCTTAACTCTCTTGCAGGTTTTGTAATTTTAAAGTCACACTGCAATGAGGTGAGGTGATTCATGGACTTTCAGAACTTGAAAAATGCACTAAATGAACTTCTTTGACATTTCAGCATGAAATTAACAGCCACATGGAAACTGTACCCAGTCTTGCAATTTCTCTATTCATATGAGTATCACTTATTAGCAGGAAAAAATCCAGGTGATGAAAGTATATATTACATATCAGCCAATCAACCATAAAAATACAAGCATTTGTCTGACCCAGGAAATATTCTGCCTGAGATGTGAGAGAACAGAAGCTTTTCATTTGCAGTATAACATCTTTGAAGCTATATCCTCTTTCTACAGCAATGCAGAAGTCACATTTACCTTAAGCCATCTGCTACATGTAGAGCTATCCTGTGCTGAAGTGTTCTAGTTAAACTTGCATTGTCTTGTTGAAGCAAACGATCAAGAGATCCTTTGAGGGCCAATTCCATCACCAGCATCCGGGGACGGATTGCAGCAGCCAGCAAAGACACTAAACTGGGGTGGTGAAGGTGACAAAGCACTGCAAGCTCCTGTAAAGGGTAAAATCAGATGAAACAGTGCAAATAGCATAATCTCTATATCTGAAGTAAATGTTTTGGAGTGAGGACTTGCAATTTACTTAAACTTTTAGAACTCTTCACTAGGGTTGGTATTCCAAGAGCAGCACTAGAGAACAAAAGGCAGTATTTCTTACTTGTCTTAGGAGCCTGAGGGAAGTATGTTTATTGAAAATCTTTACAGCAACCTCTTCACCACCATAGGATGCACGGTACACAGATCCAAACCCACCATCACCTTTTGAACAATAAAATTGAAGAGCATTATAAAAAAGGGATAACAATTTGTCCAACATAATAGCTGAAAGAGTTCAGTTTTAAAATATGTTGATCATCTACTGTGTTAAGATTCATGATCAGTAAACTAAACACATAAAAACCAGTGTCCTAGTGCACAAGTTAATGGAAAATTCAAAACTCAATAATTTGAAATTCAGAATACCTTAAAATAATACATTTCTTCAGAAAAGAAATCTCTAAAATGCTTTTCATATGTTGCAGAACTAACTTCAATAGAGTTGTTTGCATAATTTCTGTTAAGAAACCCCACCACACAATAATGCTTACCTAAGAGAAATTCAGGAGCTTCATCAAATTCCAGATCATCATTGTTCAACATAATATTTCTAGGCAAATCAGCCAGTATCAGATCAGGAGCAATCTGAGCAATTGGAATGGTCTGTCTTGGTTGGTCTGGATTTACCAAAAGATCACCTTAGAAAAATGAAAGAGAAAATGAAAAAGAAAGGAAGGGTAGGCATCACTGAAAAAGCACTGAAAGGCATAAGGATCTCCAAGAATTCATAAGATCAATGTACCTAAAATTAGATTCATATATGTGCTTACATATATCTATATATGCATACACACAGACATACATACTAATTAAGCTTGCCATTCAAATTTTTGGCTCTTACATGTTTAAGTGTTTTCAAAGTTCTATATATGTACCAATCAAATGTGAAAACATTTGCTGCTATGTAACACCACTAAACTAACCAAGAGATCATTTTTTTGTCTGTAAAAGGAAAGAATGCTGTTAGTATGTAGAATGCCATACTGAATATTGTTTTTTAAATTACTGTGCTATGTGATCCAACCAAGAGATCAAGTATTAGTTTTACTGTCTTCTGGATTCAGTTCCAAGATTGAAGCTGCATTATCAGTATTAAGACAAAATTATTCTTTCCATTATTGCTATTTTTATGTAACTACACAGAATAGATGCAATCTATTTCATATTCTATACTTATATATACTAGATAGCTCTCACATAAAAAACCTCCCAAGTTGCTTTTGATTTACACTGTAATGTTTTATTACAGAAGTGAAACATTCTTAAATAGCATGAAGTACCCAAATGCTATAAAGGGGATGTTGCACAGTATTTGGGTAGATACAAGTGTACCTCTATATACCTCAAATGGCATAAATATATACCTTCTTCAGCCTTCCTAAGCAAGTCATCAAGCAGTATTTTTTGGTGTTCTTCACCATCTTGAAAGCTGTACAGAGCCCATTTCTTCAACAGTGTTTCCCCTTCACCACACACATCTATTTCCAACAAACCTGGAAACCATTCTTCCATAAGAGAATCTATGTGATCCACAACTTGCCCCAAAAGAATGCACCCTTTAAGAAACAAAAAGAGGGAAATTACAGACCCAATCTACCATACTTTTAATTGCAAAGATAAACTTTATATTCCAAAGGCAAAAGCACAACAAACCAAAATGCCAAGCTGCAATCAAACTGGAGCAAAATTCAGGCTCAAGAATAATTAACCTTTTCTGCAAGAAGGTGCTGTAATTTTCAAAAAACTGTCTGGGTTGTTGTCAAATACTGCTGATTCCACCAGACAATAAGCTTCAGGAGACCAGTTCAAGTAGATGCCTTGTCTCCAGTACATTCTATTAGGACGAAGAGCTCGCTCTAGAAAATAAAAAATTAGATTAAAAGTCTGATATCCAATATGAATGTAAATTTTAAAATATTCAGAATATTTCATGGTACTCTGAATATATAGTTATGATTGCAGGGTTATACCTACCCAAACAAAATAGAGGCTACAACCTTGCAGGCAGCATAGCTCCACAAAAATTAAATATATGTCAACTTGTGCTCAGCTGCAGAAGAATACTTACAAAATGTATTTAATCAGATGGTAAGTCGTGCAGCAGGTAGGCATTACAGAAATGCTTAGGTACATTCAGGTTCAAGCACAGAGTATCTCAGGCAAAATATGGAAAAAGCTGTGATATAAATTTTTCCTGTCACATACTCATGAAATAGCAGGATGCAACTGGAATTTGATGCTCAGAAGAAACTTGAATGCCAGGACAGTAGGCATTTACAAGTAATATTTGTAAAATATTATTAGCATGTGAAAGCATGGAATTCTTAGAAAAAAGTAAAGGCATTTCCCCTCCTTCTGATATATACAAAGCTTTGAGACTTAAATAAAGTGAGAAATAATGAACCTGAAGAGAAGCAGTTTGTTTTTCTGTGTGGAAGACATATCCCTTCCTGTATTTTTTGTGGAAGCAAATAGCAATATTGCATAAACATGAGGATTTCCCCTATCTCTAGAATGTGAAGGAGAGAAATGGACCACTTCCAACCTTTACCTTCTCTTGCATACCACTCTGAAGACCAGGCACTATCTGTTCCTGGATACTTCTGTTACATAAATGACCACTCTTTTTCTTACAAGTGTTCAGAATTTAGCTAAAGTAAAACAGTGCTGGGGACTAAAGCTTTAACATGCAGGTGTTGGCATTCAAGGCAAACTTGCACACTATTCCTTTTGAAGATAAAGATTTGTACCTCTTCCTGACAGCATGTAAGGTGATATCTCAAGCAACCTGTTGATCAGCCTGGACCAAAATCCCATAGGAAAATATGGCATCTCATAAAGTCTGATGATAATTTCTGAGTTTTCACAGTGGGGAAGCTCTATAACAGGTCTGTGATCAGACAAACTGAAAGAATAAAAATATTAAGACAGTATTTGATGATATATCTGAGCTAATGACATATATTATTTATCATGTAAAATGCATTATTTATTAATGAATGCATGATTCTGTTGGTCAGGGAGCTAACAGATAGTGTATTTGTTTATTCTCCTTGCTTGTGTCAAAGTGAAGTTCTGACTGTAATTTAAACCCAACAGCACCTCACAGATCATCAGATATTTAATGTGAATATGAGGAAAATCTGAGACATACATAAGGCAGGTTAGACATTCAGATAAAACCTTCCTAACCCAGGGCTTTGAAGGACATAAAAATCCTAATCAGTGCAGCCATGCAACACTCTCTCCATTTGGCAGCATAAATACTACTGAACACATTAGGGAAATCTGTAACTGAGGCAGAAAAACTGAGTTATCTGCTTCAGATAAAACAAAAGTCAAAGTCATGACACTTTTTTTGTCACCACATTTAGTATCTACACTTTTTGAAGGAGATACTGCCTCTGAGTAACTCGTCTGTGGTTCTCACTTCACACAAATAGGTTATGGAAATTATTATCTTTTGTATTGCAATAAATATCTGTGTGACACTAAATTATAATCTCCTTGCTGTAGTCTTGAAGTATGGTAATTGTAAAAGAAGTGCTATTCTCTTAAAGTATTCTATCATTTATAGTTTCCATTTACCCACCATACTGATACAACGTAAGGTTTATCTGCTACAAGATCAGCTTAACACATCTCTTCTGAAAGTATTTACTAAATGTAATATGCAAAGAGTATATCATGCTTTCATGTACCAAAAATTGCTCTGATGATCAGTAAAACTAGTTATCCTGATGAGAGGTTTCTATTTTGATCTATCTTTATGGCTGTCATTTGTGACTTTAGCTCCTTGCTTACCTGCTTGGGATTAGTAGTTGGTCCTCTCCTAATGGCAAAGCAATCTGAAATTTTTCCAGAAGTTTAAAATATTGTGACATATAGATTTTAGGGAACTTGCTCTTCTTCAAAAGGAATTTTTCCACATCTGAACGCTTTACAATTCCCTTAGGGTATTTAGAAGAGCCTTCAACTTTCACCATCAGAATCTTTTAAAAAAAGTGAAACAATTTCAGGTGTACATTCATCATTAGATGAAAGTTTCTAATGAAGTTTCTAATGAAAGAGGTTAGAAAATCTGATATATATAATAAATTTTGAGAGTGTTTCTAGAACAATATTTCGATGATAGTCTCACTTAAGCAGTCAGTCTGCTGCTCTCCCATTCCAGCTCCTTACCCACTCACTTTTCTCTGCCATCTGTACCTAGCATACAATTACAATTCTTTCCCCTTCTTACAGCCTTTAGCCCAAAGTTCCAGCTTTCATCCCAACCTGTGGCAACATATTGCAGGATTACCTTGCATCTGTGGGGATTTTCTATTCTACATGTATTCTTGTGTCCATTGGAGTTTAAATTATATTGGACATTACAATGCAAGAACAGACAAGCAATGACACAGTCAGTTGTCCAGAAAGCAACAGACAGAAAGAACCAGGTAAAAAAATGGGGGTCTTGAGAAAATTCTAGATCATGAAACAAGAAAGAAATGGTGAAGAAGGAACACTGATGAGTTACAGTGGCTTTAGACAGGGAAAAATGTACCATAAATGTATACACAAAAAGTAATCAGTCTGACCTGTGCCATGATTTTACACAGCCACTTTGGATCTACGAAATACAGATCTCTTAGCTGTAGTGCTGGGTCTTGGAAATGAAGAAGAACACCTGCACAAAGAATACTGTAATTAGCAATGCATTGCTCAAGATCAATATTAAGCAAAGTAAGCACTCCACTCTGGGCTATTTTTATTATATGATTTGGTATAAAGAATTTAAATAACAAATACAGCTATATTTATGTCAGTATCTCAAAACAGTAGAATGCAAGCATGACTTGCTCAGCTTTACCTTTATTTTCAGACTTTTTGTTAGATTTTTAATGTGACTTGTTTTCTTTGCTAAGCTCTGTGTGGTTTATTATTTAATTTTAGGAAGTCAATACTGTACTGAGATAAGCTGTTACATGTGTTCCTCTGACCACTATTCTATTTGAGCTATTGGAGCAATTGCACCTTTCTTCAGCAACTGTGCTGCCTAACCAGCAGTAGAACGTTTTCATGGAGGGGTAAGAGAGAGCAAGAGATATAAACTGTTACAGTACTGATCCTTCAAGCCATGGAATTCCCTTCCTAACACTGTGGTTTAACAAACTAGTGTTACCCAAACTTAGACACTTCAGCTTACCATTTTGTGGCAACCTTGTGAAAGACTTAAAAACACGTACAGATCTATCAGCTGCAGATTTAAAGCAAAGTGCTAACAAACACACATCAAAGAGAATATTTTACCTGATTCATTCAGAAAGTGAATTGCATGAGGGAGTTCATTTTCATCCAGCTGTAACTGGCCTTCCTGAACCAGTTCCAGCAAGCGTTTCTGATCAATTACAGGAAATTCCCCTGGGACATTTTTACGTTCCAGCAAAATTCTCTTTTCCAGCTCCAGGTAGCTGTCAGGAATTAGCTGACCAACTACTGGTTGATCTCTGATCTGTAAAATTAGGAATAATAATATTAAATGTGTTAATTTATTCATGTGAAATGCATAAAATAAAACTAAGATATAAAGTGTATGTCCACTCAATAGTAGCAGAAAAGAACAGGAACACTCATTTATTGACTAACATGGTCAATAAAGGTAGACATAAGTAATTATTTTTTCAGAATTATAATGTCTTTCTATAAATAAATACTCAGAGAAGAAAATATTTCCATATTACTTGTACATAATAAATAAAGGAGGTTTCTCAGAAGACATTATTTCAAAGAGAAGCTTTGGTTCAAAATAAAAAGACAATATTCACTGTATGAGCAAATGATATACATCTTCAGTTAAGACAAAACAATAGACAAATTAATAAAAAAACCCTATAGTTCTTGTAATATGCAATATCTCTAGCTGTGTTTTTAGGTAAATTGGGGGGAAGAGGGTAGTAGCTTGATTAAGTCTCCACTGTTGGCAGTCAGTGGACAAAAGAGTAGAATGAAATAAATTTAGCCACATGAGTGACACAAATGGGTGCTTTGTGCCTGTTTCCTGAGCCTCTGTTCCTTTGATATTTGGTAATCACTAGTACCCAGTCAGGTTTTCTTTTCTCCATGCGTGCTGATCTACTAACCTTTCTGAGGAAATAGGAAACAAGTTTCCCAATATTTACAAACTGGCTTCTTAACTGCAATCATTCTCTCACCAATGCACTGTGATGTTTTTAATGTGTCAAAAATATAATTGGTACTTGTGCAGATGAAATTAGAACCTTCTGTAATTTCAAAGACTTCAGAGTACTTCATGACAATGCTAAATACTTAATTCACTTTGTCTAACCTCTAAGTAGATATCTTGTAACATTCCTTTCACAAACCACCTATGTCATTTACGGTAATTATCTCATTTCCTTCAGGCCACCTTACATCTGTGTGGAAGTATAAACATCAGTTTAAGTCATAGTCTCAAGAGATGCAGACATTAAAGGAAAAACATTTTTCAGAAAGCAGAACGTCTCTGGAGTGTTGAGGAAGTATGGTGGGACATAGAGCCACATAAAAACACCAGCTCTATTTATGCCTACTGGACGTATGAGAAGAAGAATTAACCCATTTCGCTTGAAGAGGCACCTCCTTGCCATTTAGGACTGGTTAGCTGTTCTTTGCACTGTGGAATGAAGTTAAGGAGATTTTGGATATGGCTAAGTTGCTAATTCCTGAAAGAACCAAGAGAGGTGTGTACACTTGAACTCATTTGCAACACCATTGGTGTGAGGCTAGTCATAAATACTTCATTTGCTCTATAAAAACTTCCAAGCAGTCATTTGAAAGAAATTTGGGTTCTGGAATGATTTATGAAGCTCTGCCATTGATTTAAGTAGCACAGGACGTCACCTTTTCTCTTTAATGTTTCAGGACATAAATGAAAAATGTGTTGCATAAATTAAAAAAAAAAGAAAAAAAAGTATATCCTTTGTCACAGATGAGATTCTGTCTTTCTATAAGCTCCATGCCTGGGCTGATCTCTTCACTCACACTGAGGGCATCATGCTGTGGCTAAGGCTATAGCAGGGAATGAGTTGGGATGACCTTGGAGACAACAGAATTACAAGTACAGATATTCCAATCCAGGAGGATCACTCAGCCCCCACAGGATCTTCTTTTCCTAGTTTAATTCACTTTCCTGTTTACAGAAATAGTTTCATGTTATGTAAAATGAAATCAGTAAATGGAAAATTGGTTGGTTTTCCCAACCAATATCTTATTTCCCAAACTACAATATCTTATTTCCTGTGCCCTGAAATTTTGCAATAGTTACTGTAATTACATGATGTCACCCAAGAAACCAAGCTTTTAATTAAATTTCTTTGTAAGACAAAGAGGCTCATTTTTAATTAAATACTTGATTTATGGCCTTAGTGCTTGAAAACAGAACTTAGCTGTGTTTTTTAATAAGTTGATTTTTTGGTAAGAAAATCAAATTAAAACAAGCCTGGCAATTTTCCTTCATTATTCTGCTGTGTGTAACATTTTATATAAGGTAATATGACTTTATGATCACACATAAAATTTATTTAACTACACATTAATGTTCAAAAATGCATTCACTTAAGTAAAAAAAGTTTTTTAATGTTTTCAACATTAAAACCAGCATGTGGCCTACCTTGAAGTGAAGACTCTCCTTTATGATGATTTTCCGAAGTCTGACAATGGAATCAGATTCCTCGGTAGCATTGACAAAGTGGTAATCCTGGATTGCTGGGAAGCCTCGCTTGTTCAACAGCTCTCTAGTAATTTTACTCATGCAGGCCTTACGTTGCATTTCATCAGAAACATCCAAATGAGTGCCAACAAGGATGACAGGGGATGTTGATGCTCGAGCCTGTCAGTGAGATCCATACTATCGATTAACTCAATAGTGATGTTGATTTTATTGTTTTATATTCATATAAAATGTGATCAATTTAGTGAAACATTCAGAGAGCTGTCTATTTCAAAACAGAAATATTAAAAAATCAGCTTTTTCTAAATGGAAGGAGTGTACATCTGTATTTCATTCTTTGCAGATTAACACTATTGGCAGTAAAACAGAGGGACATTATTTATTAAGACCATCCAAAACAATGGAAAAGCCAAAAGAAATGGTACTTTGCTAGCTGTCATTGGAACAAGGCAGTAGTGAAACATCAGCAAGTACTGCATAGCAAAGAACACATCAGAAGTGATTTTCATCAACACTATTCTGATTGTAACGCTGTGTCTGTATCACTGCCCAAGGTGAAAAGAGTTAAAAAGACAAGTTCATCAACAGGATCAGTAAACAAACTCTTTATGTGAGTGTATTTCCCAGTCATGGCTAAGCATCCCACACAAAGAAAAGACAAGTAATGCTCACTCAACATGGAATGGCTCCATAAATGGAAATAAACACTTCAGAAAAATGAAAAATATACAGGCATATTCTCAAGTCAATTCCCTACCATAGTTCTGGAATAATTCCTATTAATAATATGATACTAAGCATACACTTAATAGCATGATTTCAAGCCTGTATCTAGTCAGTTTTAAATTAGTCTAATTCTGACTTCCCCAACATTTTTACTGGTGTAAAAGAAAAATGCAAGTTTAACTCATTATTTTTTTTAATACAACTCCATTCTTATTTTTATCAGTAAATTCAAAATATTGCCAGAATATACAAACTATTCTTTTGCACATCACTTTGTACAATTTTAAGTCCAAAACTGTGCTGATCATGTCTTTTTATGTCTAAAACTACTTTCATATCCAATACATGATGTATTTCAGCTCTTGTTTAATATTACTGTTCTTACTTTCTGAATATTTTTTTCCCTTCTTCCCCTATATAAATATTTATGGTTAATTTGCTGTTCACCTACAGCTTCCTGGAAAGAAGAATTCTGTTCTGTATGTCTTACCTTGATGTTAAAAAGCCATGGCTTCATAGCATCCACCTCTGCTTGTCCTTTGCTGAGATCATAAACAGCAAGATATAAAGCCCTCTGGGTCATGAAATGAGGATGGGTACTGTAGAACTCTTCTTGTCCTAATGATCAAAAATTTCCATTGTTTTGTACTTCCTTGACTGAACATCTTCAGACCACAAAAAAGCAGAGGAACACATCCCCCAGACCACAAGTTCACAAATGAAATCAATGTTTGCAGAAATGTATATAAATTGACAGGAAGCCATAATAAGTATGAATTTTAGGAAGGCCCTCTGTGATTGACTGAAGTGTAATGTTAAAAAACATATGTTGGTTTTATATCAAGTGTAATATTTAACCGGATAAACATGGTTTCTGCATAGACAACTTAAAAGGTTGTGATTCTTTTAAAACTCCAATACTGAATTTCTCCCTCACTCTTTCCTTTTCTTCTACCTTCTTCCTTTCTTTCTCCTATACTTGCAGCAACTTCAAAATAAATTCACATAATTAAGCACTTAAAATTACAACTAAAGCTGGACATCCAGCTCGAATGGCATTGGTCTGTGCTTATGCATTGTGATAGACTGTATGTAGATGATGATAGACCTCTGTTTAAAAATAACTTTTCTATGGCCTTAAATAGCCCTGGATTTTAGAAGTGCTTTTATAGTCCCCTAAACTCAGAAAATTTTCCAGAAACACAACGTTCAAAGACCCATCCTAAGTGCTGTGTTGTCTGTGACCCTACAAACCTGTGATACTGCAGAGCCTAGAGAGATCTGCACTACAAAAGGGAGAAACAGAGTTGAATGAAAGATTCTTCTGGTGATTACAAGCAGTTTCTTACTATTCTGAAAGATTATTCTGAAGTATTATAGTTGAAATGAGTGGTCAAACCTCATTTGGTGATAAATTCCTGCGGCTTTATATTAAATTTGAGGGATTAGTTGCTAATTTACAGAATTCACTAATTTATAAGTGGTTGTTGGACTTTTGGTGTATGTTTGTGACTCTACTGTCCCCAGTTTGAATTACCACAGGCTGACTCTAAGAATAAATAATGCATTAAAAAGCTAGAAAAGACAATAGTATAGGAAAATAAACTCAGGAAATACCTCCAAAGTCCCACACATTTAATATAAGCTCCTTCTTCATTTTGCCTTTCCCTTGAATGATCCAGTCTTTTACATCAATGCCTACTGTTGCTTTTGGAGAGCCCAGTTCTGTTCGTTTGCTTTTCATTAGTTGTTGGAGCAGGGTAGTTTTCCCACTGCCAGTGTTCCCAACAATCATGAGCTTCATTCTGTTATAAGGCACAGCCTTCTTCAGTCGTTGTTGAAGAAATCTGGTAGAAAAAAAATTGCAAAACTCACAGAAGTGTGTAACAGAGAAAAAGATCAACAGAACACAAGAACAAAGAAACATCTAGAACTATACCATTTTCTTCGAATTTTCAGTATCTTTTTGATATTACTGTTCTTTTAACTGTCTACTCTAATTTCTGATTTGAAAGCTGAGGTTTAATTCAGAATATGTCTTTTTTGTTGTTGTTGTTTTGTAATTACCCCAAAACAGTGCTCTGTGCAGTGCACAGCAGAACACAATAAACATATTACAAATAATCGGTAAGCACCATTTATTGAACAGTTTACAGAAGCATCAAATTCAAGAGGTAATACTAGTATGGTCTGAATCACTCTAATCTATTTTATCTGTGTGTGTTGGTATCATAACCTTCCACAGAGTAGCATACTGGATTTCATATGACAAACCAGCATGTCTTTTCAAAACGGCTTGTTACTTTCTCAATGCTTACTGCAAAAGAAAGCAAACCAGAAATATTCAAGAACAATAGGGCAACAAACCTGATAATGTCTCTGGCTTTGCATCCCACATGCTTGAAGTCTAAATTAAGATGGAGTCCTTCCAAAGGAAGATCCCAGACTTTGGACAGTCTTCCCATTTCATCAGGAAAGAATCTCAGATCAGGATTATGACTTACATCCAGAGAAGTCAAATTCTCTAGGAAGCCAATCTGAGGAGGAATCTAAATAAAAGAACATTTAATGGGCAATTAAATGTTTAAAAAAATGAGAAACATAAATACAGTAATTATTTAACTGAACTAGGTATTATTTTTACTGCTGTAGATATTTTTTTTTAATAAACAGGCCTAATATCCCACAGTAGGAGAGAAAAGACTTTATAAATAATTCAGTATACAAGCTGATTATATGATACATTCCAGCAGAAAAGCTGGATAGAATATAGCAATTTTCCTTCACATAGAGTACTATTTGCACTTACATACTATTTCACTAATACAATGTACAATGGTATGAGAGGTGACATGAAAATCAAATGAATATTTTAAAATTGCATTCAACTGAAAAGCAATTAAATTTTCTTTAGGCAGAATCTTACGCTTTACCTCCTTTAACTTGTTGTGGGAGAGGTGTAGCTTTTCTAGCCTAGACCATGCACATGCCTTTTCACTCAAGTCCAAGACATCTATTTGATTATGATTAAATAACAGCTCCCTTAAATTTAGTGATTTCCAGTGCATTGGTCCAGGCAGGTTTACAATCTTGTTTTGGCTTAAATCCACTGACCGCAAACTAAAAGCATGAAAATAAAAAAGAGAGAAGTTAGCAAATGAAAAAATAAAACCCAGCTTAGCTGGAACCAAAGGTGTATTAATTTTTAATAAACAAGTAGATTAGCTATCAGAAGAGATAGTTTTTGGAATTTGGATTTGGATTCTGAAATCCAAATACAAGTAGATATGTTTGCAAATACACGTATGAGCAGAAATTACACAGTTCATCTACACCTATTGGACAAATATGCTGTTTACATTACTGTGAAACATGAACCACACAAAAGTGCATGCAACAACACCTTAATTTGTCTGAGCTGGGAGATGCAGAACCTGAAAACTGGATTTTTTTTAACACATCCATTAAATCTGCTGTGAATGTTAGCATGCTGAAATTGTGCAATATCATGTTAATTTCATTAATATAAATTCCCAAATCTGTGGATCTGCTCTCTCTATGGTGCCCTCAGCACTCACATCTCCCCACACCTACTGGATCATCCCTTCCAAGCACTCCCCCCACAGTCTAATTCTAGCGATCTGTTAAGGTCAGCAATTTTTCTATAAAAAAAGCAGAAGTCCAATTTTCACATAAGTAATGCTTTGAAGGTATAGCAAAATAAATATCACATGCATCTTTATCACAACTCCTAGAGGAAGTGTTTTTCTTTGAGAATAAGTACCCCATGTTATTTGGGAAGTGAAAAACTAATCTCAGTAGTCTTGAGCAAAAGTCTGCAGAACTCAAAAAGGAAAAATGGCTACAATCTTTTTATTGTTGGTTCCAAGGAAATATGAGATTAATTCTAGTATTCCAAGCAAGAATTGTCAGCTTCAGCTGTCAAGGACTATTTTCAACAATAGCGATTTGAATCTGAGGAACAGAATTTTTCAGAATAATGAAGAAAATGTGACTAATTTGTCTCCAGTATAAAAGCTACAAGGTTCTCATTCAACCAGTGAGGATTCCCTAAAAAATCAGTAAAACATGCTAACAACAATTTTGTCATCAGATTTTCTTTATCAAGAACTTGACATTGACTTCAATGAATAAAAGAGTAACTTACTGTGGTAGAAGAAGAATTGCTTCTGGAACATTATTAAAACAATTCTGGGATAATTTTAAGCTTGTTATGCTGGATGACAAGTCAGGTATTTTTTCTAGAGCAGAAAAAGAGGTTAATTCTATGATTTTTAAAAATGGTTTAAATAATTTTTAAGACTGGAGTTTAGACAGACTAAAAGGTCAGTCTATCATTTTCATAAAAATGTTTCACCTACCAAAGGCAGAGTTCGAACCCTTTTGTTAAAGCTTATTAAAAACTAAACTGCCAAAAGTAATGTATTGACTTTTAACAAATGATACATTTTTATCCTTCATCACCGAGTGGCATTAAACACCAAAATAATCTTACTTACACTTTACTGTACTGCAAGTATATAAAAGATTCCCATGTGACCTAGGATTTATTTGCTCTTATTTATCCATTCAGTCTTATTCATTCTTATAATAATGAGTCTAGTGGTTCGGCTGTGTTTAATGCAATTCTAAGAGTTACTTTCTGAAATAATGTGACAATAATTTCTAAATGGAAGATTTTATGTCTTGAAGAAAGAATAAATTCTAACTTATGTTAGTGTGCTACCTAGCTCTCTGCACAAGGTTTAAAGATAAAACACAGGAACTGTGGAAGAGCTGCTTTTCCTGGATCAGATGCTGTAAGCCCAGGGGGATGATTCAGGGCATCTCAAATGACACCTGCATGTAGGCAACTGAATCAAAGATTCACTCTTGTTCTGAAGATAATGCTGGATATAGTGTAGTAAGTACTTAATTACAGCATCATTTAGGTTGGAAAAGACCTCTAAGACCATTGTGCCCAACCATTAACCCTGCACTACCAACTCCACCACTAAAAGCTTAAAGGCCACATATTCATGTGTTTTTTAAATATCTTCAGAGATTGTGACTCAATCACTTCTTTGTGCAGCCTGTTCCAGTGCTTCCTTCAGTGAGGAAATTTTCCCTAAAACCCAATCTAACCCCGCAGGCACAGCTTGAGGCCATTTTCTCTTGTCCTACTGCCTGTTCCTTGGGAGAAGAGACTGACCCCCACCTGGCTGCAGCCTCCTTTCAGGCAGCTGTAGGGAGTGCTACAGTTCCCCCTGATGCTCCTCATCAGACTTGTGCTCTAGACCCTGCACCAGCTCCTCTGCCCTTCTTTGGATTCACTCCAGCACCTCAAGGTCTTGCTTGAAGTGAGAGGCCCAAAACTGAACACAGGATTTGAGTCGTGGCCTCACTAGTGCTGAGGGGGACGATCACTGCCCTGGTCCTGCTGGACACACTATTGCTGGTACAAGCCAGCATGCATCTATGTATTACAGCACAAATTAAAACAAAATTAAAACATGTATATATACAAAATTAAATCTGTATTAGTACTAGATTTGCAAGCTAAATGTGAATGATTTTCTATTCTTTGAAACTTCCTCAACAGTGTGTACAATCTCAAGTACACTCAATCATTTTTACAGCATCCATTGCAAATGTAGGAACAAGATGAGTTAGGTGAGTCAGATCAAATGACTGGAAGCACACTCCTCTGCTTCAGTGATCAAAAGCTAATGCTCAGGACACCATATAAACAAGGATGAGTGCATGTGGCATTACTCTTTTCTCTTCTCCCAAGACTCCTAATGTTGGTGGCAGAGGAATTTTGTGACTTGGAATAGTTTCCAGAAGGCAAATCCTGTTTTCACAGATACTTACCAAGAACATTCATCCTGGCATTGAGCTGCTCCAGTTTTGTACAGCCCATGAAGACATTCTCAGCAAGGGATGAAATACTGTTCTTGCTAATGTTTAAAATTTTCAGGTCTTTCAAGCATAGGGGTGAACATAAGCATGAAATTTTGTTTCTATGATAACAAGAAAAAAGACAATCCATTTTTTATTTAGAAGCTATTAGGTAAAAGGTGAAAGTAGTGTTGCTCTGACAAAGTCATCCTCACACCAGTAAAACAAAAATAAAAATCTACATAAAGACTGACCAGTCAGCAAAAACATTAGTACATGTGGCAACATGGAACAACATGACTGATACTAGGATCAGTTTAATTAATTTGGAGACCAAGTGTCAAAATGTATTGTAAGGTTTAATTTTTCTGATTAAATAATAAATAATGGAGTTCAATCCCACACAAAGAGGGCTGTTGCATTTCTGAGAGATCCTGTGTACTAAAAATGTGTTTGCAATATCATAATTACAGAATAACTAACTACCTAAAAAAATTTTTAAAAAATGATTCCTATATGGAATGCCATTCAGGACTAGTACATAATTTTATACAATGTATTCTGGGGAAAAGAACAGTAGAAAGAGGAAGCAGAAGATCCCAAAAATACAGAGATAAAAGATCCATCCACTGTTTTGCCAGGGTAGTATTACTAACAAAGTTCACCCTCTTATTTAGCATGAACTGTAGGAAATGAATGAGATGGTCTCTGCAGTTTACAGAGCTATCACCAATTGCATTCTTAAAAATTCCACATAGGTATGAATTTCCTCACTAAGAAATATGATAATAAGTGCTGGCAAACAAAAAGCTACATGTTTTATGTGATTCTGTCATTTAAAATATACCCATACCGATACCCAAAATTATATTACTATCACTTCCAAAAAAGCTTTAAAGCATATGAAATACAGTGGAAACTGTACTGTGTATACAGAAGACCTAGTTGAATATGTCAGACTACACAGCCCTGTGGATTAGTAGTACAGTAGCAGAAAGAAACTGAACTACAACATATTTAGTATGTCAATGGAACAGCAATGCTATTAGATTCTATCGAGGTCCAAAGACATTCTCATGTCTTGTACTTTGCAATCCAACTATGAAAATTGTAGCAATTTACACATTTGGAAGACAATGACAGTGTTTCACTAGTGACTAAACAATCATTTCCATGCTATAAGAGTCATCATTCTGCATGACAAATCTTTTATTTCCTCTTACGTTTGTTGTGCTACAGTCCATTTACTCATGCTACTCACCCTTCCAGCAAGAGCTGTTCCAGATTTTCAGCAACACTTGTAAGAAATTCAGGAGTGCACACCAGCTGATTGTATGAAAGATTAAGTTGCTTTAGAGTTGGACATCTGAGGCAAGGATCCAAAGCAAAGGAAGGTCCAATGTCATTTCGCGAAATATCAAGATTTGCAATACAATTCATTTTCAGTAAGTAAATTGGGAAAGAGCTAAATCGGTTACTGTGTAAATCCAAATAAGTCAAGCATTTCAAGTTCTGAAAGAAAAGATAATTTGTTTGTAAAAAGTTAAAAAAAATATGAATTTATATGTTTTTGAATTATATTTTTATACAAATTATTAATTTCTTTATATTTATCTCACATGCAAAAGTAGCAGAAAATAGCAAACACACCAATGTGACCTATAATATTTCTAAGAAAAAATAAAGTATAGGGCATTATTCAAAAAAAAGCAGCTCAATTTCATAAAATTTAAGATATTAATTGCCTGCAGTTCTCTGTTCCATTGCCATTATTGTGCTACTTAATATCACACATCTTAAAGCAGCTCTCTGCAGTAAATGACTTAAAGCAATCCCATGAAAACATTTTTATTTCTAATGAACATGAATTCACTGGATGAAAGTTGAATAAATGTATGAGGCATGCCAAAATATACACCCATATTCTCGAATAATATTGCTATGGATACATTATTACATATGGATTACATTATTAGCGATCAACGCTTTATTTTAACTAATTTCAACTTGTGTTACATAAAAATATGCAGAATTACTTCACACAGTTGTTCTGGAATGTTTGTAAGAGCATTTTGGTGGAGCTCCAGTTTCTCAAGGTGTTCCAGATGACTAGTTAAGCAGCTATTCTGGCTGATGGCATCAATGTTCTCCAGTTCATTTGATGAAAGATCTAGTGATTTAATATATTCTTTCTCTGAGATCAATGAAGAAAGACTGTCTGATGGTCTTATATGTGATGACAATTTCGAGACGCCTTCTATTAAAACAAAAATGTGAAAATACCATGATTTCATTTATTGCTTAAGTCAAATTATGGTCATTTAGCTTGGGATCAAAAAATGCAGAAGACATTGAATGTTTGGATATTGGTTAAGATACAAATCCATGAAGAAATCTATTAAGACTCAGAAATTTTTAAGACAGTAGGGAAGGGGAAGAGATGAATGGTTATGCACTGCACAACAAAAAGAGCTTCTGAAAGCCTATAAGGGCACTCATGAAATTCCATTGCCTACATAACTGATTTGTGCAGATCAAGAAATAAAAACTCCTATATATGCATTATATGTACTTCATTGTAGTACTTCTAAAGCGTATACTCCTCTTTAAAAATATATATAATCTGTCTCAAATTGTTGCATGCTATGCTTGTGAAAGCATTAAGGATGCAAAATGTGTTATATACTTTAAATTGTATGGTTTACTTACTGGGGGATTCATCTGAGAGCAAGAATTTTCGTCTTTGTTTCATTAATGGTTCATAATCTGAGCCAGGTCCCTGCAAAATCCAAGAGAAAAACCATTTAGGAACATATGAAAGTTCTGAAATCATCCAAATTCAGTAAAATTCTTTTTATTGTGATTTCTTTTTATCAGAACTTTTAAGGAGAACACAAAAAAACTATACACTTAAACTCAAAATAATCATTTCATCTATATAAAGTATATTGAACCATGCAATATGAAAGAATGGTAGATTTAGAAATAGTGCATTTCTGGCAACCCATAATGACTTTCACTAGGGTGCAGTAATAGGATGGAGCAGAGTCTTACACAACGTAACTTTCTCTAGGAAAGCCAGTCTCTCCAGTTTCCCTTACAGTCAATGGAAAGAGACAGGCTTTTCCAAAGGAACCTGACTTTGACTCCACCAGTTTGTCCTCTTTTGTCTTCTTAGGGAATCAGCCTCTCTCCATTGATCTTTACTGAAGATCAGCTTCACTAAGGGGAAGTTAAGTCTTTGTGAATGGGCCCATGATCCCTGTATTTCCATTTGAACACCAGACTGGAAATTTGAACACTTCAAAAGGGTGTTTGATACTAAAAGATACTTTTTAGTGATCATAAATTTTTGCTAAACTCATCCATTGTTTATTCTTTTTTGATAAACTCATCCATACAGCACACCACAATACAAGGAAACACTGCATGGCAACAGTGAGAAAAAGCCCATATGGTTACATGACCTTTCCTAAAACCTGATTATTAAAAATTTTGGAGTAGGCTATGTAGATGGACTTAAAAACCTGGAATGAGCATGGATCTGACTTACCACAGAGTAGGAATGTCGTGGCAAAGTAGGAGAACCTCTCTGACATGCCATTTCTCTACAATATAAATCGGCAACTGCAATGGAATTGGACTTCTTCTTTGTGAAAAGTGAACCTTCACTTCCTTGAACACAGAAACAGAAATAGGTAAGAAAATGTATTCAAAGATGAGGCTCAGAATTCAACTTTAATACAGATGCTGACACACAAATAAGAGATACATTTCAAAAGCATCAATAATGGCAGGATCTCACAGGTCAATTATGTGTGCAATAGGCCAAGAATGTTGTCAGTGTGTTTTAGAGCAGAGGGGCCATACTCACCTGACAATCTTCAAGTAGGACCTGCATCTGATAGCAGGACCTGCACTGATGATTTATGATACAAAATTCCCATTGGTTTGGGATTATTATGTATGTTTCATAGCACATCTTTCTGCTACTTCAGTGTAAGTAACTTTTTAAAATAGAAAAGAGTTGTATTTCAATAGATAAATTTGCAGTCCCGCATTTATTGAGAATGAAATATCAAATGCCACTCTAGATTTGGTGATTCAGGAGGCATTTGGTGTTGTCTGAAGACATTTGATGATCCTCTTCTCAAAGCTACTTTTAACTTCTAAGTTTTAACTTTAAACTTTTAACTTTTTGTACTTCACTCCTGCATTTTTTCATAATAACAACTTTTCTACATGGGGCAACAAATAGACATACAGAAATTAAAAGTGGTGCTGAATGATGTAAGGAAAAGAACAAAGTAGAATCAAAAAGTTCCTTAGGATTCTCTGATTCCAAAATTCAATTTCTTCATCTGTGATGATTTTAAGTAACCAGCTGTTCTAAAACAAAAGCAAAATTTGAACAAAAAAGATATGCTAAAAATTAAAGCTACTTTCTGTATTAAGTGGCAGGTATTATAGACAGAAATGCTGACTTTCTAGAAGTTAAAGGCATTCAAATGACCTGGTTACAAAGAATGGTGTTGGGCTGAACATAAACCTGTCATTTACACCTTCTGATCAATTAGTTATCTTTGGGATAGGGCTTGTTTCAACTACTTTATTTGTTAATAATGTAGTCTTCTATACTGGATCTGGTTGTATGAACTTTATTTATAGACTACCCAGGGAACAGAGGGGTTTCTAGATTGCAATATACCTGACTTCATGATGAGACAAACCGGGCTCCTGAAACTCTTGCTTTTTCTCATAGACTAAAAAGGCATCTCAGAAACAGACAGAAAAAGTCAAAATCTAAATTCAGCTGCAAGAATCTCTCTACTCTTTCTCTCTACAAAAACTGAACACATGACAAACTAATTCTAAATGTATGACTAAATAAAATTCTTCAAGGTCTTCAAGGTCTTCTTCAAGTTTCGTAGATGAAGCACATACTCACCACGAATTATTTTCCAATGTTAGCCCAAACAAAATTTTAGATAGCAGCTTTTTTCTTCATGGGAAGTGTTAAATATCAAACACAAACAACTGATTTATGGCTATAGTCTAGCCCTAGCACATTAAACTGGGATTATAAAAAGCAAAAAAAGAAAAGAAAAAAAATTACCTTCACTGTCAATGTCATCAGTCAAAGGAAAAATACTGTCCACTAATGGGTCAGGTATGAAATTCCAATCATAATTTCTATCCACTCCATCTTCAGACAAATTTGGATCAGAGGAGGCTCTTGATCTATCCTCTGAAGTGTTTTTCATCTGGAATTTGAGCACCATCCTTGCCAGTGCAGAACCTGCACCTGTATGTACAAGAAATGGAAAAGATAAAATAATCTTCAAGAAATCTAAGTAGCTTCAAAAAAATAACAGAAATAACTTGATTTATTTTAAAGTTTTGCCAAACTTTCTATAGCAAGCTGAATGCTACAAAGAGATTGTCAACTGAAAATCTTCACCAAAAACACATTCATAGTATC
Source organism: Parus major (assembly GCF_001522545.3). Classification (NCBI taxonomy): domain Eukaryota; kingdom Metazoa; phylum Chordata; class Aves; order Passeriformes; family Paridae; genus Parus; species Parus major. The sequence continues at coordinate 13,604,602 of NC_031773.1, forward strand.
ATCAAAAGATACTGACCCATTTGGTACAGCAATTTCTATATATACTCACTCTGTTTTCTTGTTTGAGTAAGTTTATCTGGGAACAAAGGAATGAGCCAGGAAGGCTCTAATCTGCCAAAACCAAATCCTCCAAGACATATACTGCTGTTGGTGACATCAAGGCTAAGCTTCTTTAAGAGCAAGCTGATGATTTGGCTATCTCCTCTCTTTATACTGATGGTCAAAGCACTCCGAACATCCTGCTCTCGAGCACCACTGGCTAATAACAATTCCACCAGTTTAGGATTATTTCCTTTCTCACAAACCTAAAACAAGAAAACAATTAAAACAAACCAAGAATATGAAGCATTCAAGTAACAGCTCAGACTGCCTTAAGATGCTCATCTCAGAGTGACTTTATCATAAGGATTGTGTCTCTTTCTCAATTATTTGTCACTCCTTGGAGCATGTGTTTGCCTAAGGCATCTGAGTATCAATTGCCACTTTCATGAAGGATTTTCCCAAATGTATCAAATGCTTTAGATCTGCAACTGTAATTTTTGTCATGAGTGCACACAATTTTCAGGCAGAAATGAATGGTAATTTATCTAGTTTGGTTATTGCATGTGGTCTATTGCAACTCCGTTTATTTATTTGTTTAGTGGAAAACAGACACTTAGGGGTTATCATCTGGATATTTAAAGAACAGGCAGCAACAATCAGTTTCATCAAGCCTTGCCTAATGATAGTGAGCTCAGCTCTACTGGCTTTAACTACCTGAAAGGAGAGTGTAGACAGGTAGAGATCAGCCACTTCTCCCAGGTAACCAGTGACAGGACAAGAGGCCTCAAGCTGCTCAAGGATAGGTTCAGGTGGACATCAGGAAAAATTTCTTCACATTTCTTCACATGGTGGTTAAGCATTGAAACCCTAAGTGGTGGAGTCCCCATCCCTGGAATTGTCCAAGAAACACTTGGATGTGGCACTTAGTACTCTGGCTTAGTTGGCAACATGGTGTTCAGCCAAAATTTGGACTTCACTATCATGGAGGTCTTTTCCAACCTTTAAGTTTCTATGGTTCAGTCAGCTCCTCCCAATCTCCAAGCCAGCATTGCTACATAGATTAGTGATGATTGTGAATATTAAAAATACTTTCTAGAAATACTTTCAGTTACTTCCATGTATATGTCCACTGTGGTTTGCTATCACTGATTTGCCTCACACTCTATGAATGGATGGTCAGTTCCAAACCCAGCTATGCTTCATCACTCACAGTTCTACCAGCAGAACTGAACACTTCCTAATTCCTTTCAGGCAGTATTGGTGGGGTTCTCTCAGACTATTTAAAACTTTCACACTGAACCAAAATGAAGAAGTGCTTATGCATATCACTTAAAAAAAAAAAAAGTGAAATTTAAAGGTGGTCACAGTTAGCAAGAAGCACTTGTAGGTATGTGGCAGCAGTCTCTCTGTTTTCTGTGTTCTGCCAAATAAATATTTACATTACAACAGAAAGGAACCCAAAAGCACAAAATTTTAAGCAATAAAATTGTATATACATTTCCATGTATTACCTGATAGATCAAAGAGTTTGTCTTTGTCTTCCTATTAATATCAGCTCCCAGGAGAAGTAAACATTCAGCCATAATACTGTTATACTCCATACATGCTTTTTCCAGCATCGTATTTTTTAAATCATCATTTTCAGCTATTTTAGAAAAACATTTACAACACAGGCTTTGGAACTGAATGAGAATACAAACAATAAAAGTTAGGACAAAAAAGCACCAACATCTAACGTTTTTCAGCTGTGGAACCATCAGAGAAAAAAGATACCTGTTGATCTCGCTGGTCAGTGAAACACATAGACATCTGGTAAAAAATGATTGTATCAAATGATTCATTTACCAGCAGCTTTGCAAAACAAGGTGACAAACCAAGAATCGCCAAGACTGCATGAAAACCCTAAGAACACAATGAGAACATTGAAAGAGGTACAGCTTTAAAAAGTGTCACTTTAAAACAGGTCATGCAACAAAATCAAATTTCAAAAAACAGATTAGTGCTTTAATTTTTTTGTCTTACTTTTAAACATGCAATAGTTAACATATAGGAGAAGACTGGGAGAGAAGGCAGAAATAGCAGGTGTCTCTGCTTATATAATTGCAGTTTCATGCTTGTTTAGCTGACCCGCTTAAACAGATATTAACTGACACTTTGAAAAGTCAAATATGCACCACAACATCTGACAATGTCCTGCCTGGCAGTGACAAATGTACTTGTGATTTCCTGAAAATGTAAAGAGGAAACAATCTCTTTGTAAGGATATGGAATGAAGATTACACACTGTTCCAGTGTGTTATGTAAGCAACACACTGAATTACTCTGAAATTGAAAAGAACTACCAGGCTAAATGAAAAGATTAACAGGTGTATCTAAAATCTAAGAAGAAATACAAAATTATCTCATGATTCTGCTAGTAAAGTTCACCTAGAAGGGTGAACTGGGTAAATGATGGGCTCTTTGTCCAAAGCCAACTGAAACTAAATCACTTAAAGTAACTTCCTTATTTCACCATATTGTTTTTATTTCTCTCTACATTGGTCGCTAAGCTAAATGTGGAGAGACTGGGGGGAAAATAGCAGCAAAGAAGGGAGGCTGGACTTGTGATATTTCCATATTCATCTGAAAGAGAAATATAGAAACTCTCACAGAAAGCTGATGTCACATGCAAACTCTATCCCACTACAGACATGAAACTAATAACAAACAGGGAAAACTTCTGAAGCAGAGGAAACAGAATTTTACACAAGGATTAAATGTATATTTGCAGACAAAGAACTCTCCTTCCATATACAGATGTGGGTCCAAAGTCTGATAGTATTCTAGTAATATCTTTTCTTAAATACAGCATTCCTACACTAAGTTTATTCCTGGTGACAAGGTTTGGAACTAAGCCATTTTCTGTGACTTCTCAAAGAAGGGCAATCAGTACTCTAATGATAGTTACTTCATGAAATGGTTACAGATTGACAGAATGATGGATCATGATTGAGAAATTTGTTCTAGCTTGCAGATCTTAGAAGTTTTAGATAAACACCTCATGCTTATGCATTCTGGATTGAATATATGCCTCTAAGGAAACCATCTCTATCACAAAAGTCTCAGTTTAATTAACAAAGGTTTATACTAATCTAATAGTTTTAATAAAATCAAAGTCAAGTAAGTAAAATACAGAATTGGACTTCAAATGTAACTATATTAAAATAATTTTCTATGGTTTTGAGGTTTTTTTTCATCTTCAAAGACAGAATTGACACATACATGCATCTGGATTTCAGTGACTTCTTTAAATCTTCGCAGAGTAGAAACCAGAACTGCTGACAGGACATGCATAGTTGCAATACACAAACTCTTCCTTGTAATCAAAGAGCGCAGAAGACTCAAACCCAAACACTGTATATCTAGGAGAAAAATAAATATTATTCAGACACCGATAATTCAGACATTCTGAGTGGAATGAACCGATGATTAAATTAGTCTTTCAGTAACATTCCAGAAAGTTACTTGGAGAAGCTATAATAGGGCCAGGCATAACTACAATGTGGGTGAATCTGAGGACTGTGCAGCACTGCAGCCTTCTCTTGCAACACAACCTACATCACATGCAGCACTAAGGAGAGCAACAGATCTCTTACAAACCCTCCTACCATGCCATTCTCATTCTGCTGATAAAACACCTTCCCTACCTTGTTCATCTGGATACATCTGCAGGGTGTGAAGCACAGTGTCAGTTGCTCCTTGCTGGGTTAAAATTTCTAATGCACCAGTGCACTCAGCTACAGAACCAAGTAGTTTTAATCCACACTTCTGAATGCTAGGATTTCCAATAAACTAATGGAGAAAGGAAGATAAAATCAGATCAAGATTTTATCAAGATCTGCTTACACCAGCAACAGAAAAGTTGCCTGCTCTTAAAGTTGCTCTGTAACAACAAGTGAATGCTGGTCTTAAGTATTTGACAATAAATAACAACAATCACAACTGCAAAAAGATTTTCTTATCAACCATCAGTTTCAGCTGATCATAACTTCCCCAGATTTTCATCTTTTATTCTGAAAATATTCTACAGCTAGTTTTCTGACTGAATTTTTTTCCCCCTCACATTCTCATTGATAAGTTTACACCATTTTTCTATGTCAAGCAGAGGGAGAAACCATACTTTCTTTGTGGTAGAAAAATAAAAAAAATGTGGGGTTTTTTGTTTTTTTGAGAACTGGAACAAGTGATAAACAAGATGGCAACTGAAAAAATATAAAAAGAAAAATATATGAAGTAACATACCTATTACCATCCCCCACTTTTAGATGGAGGAAACCTAGATGAGGCCTAGATCTGAGAGTGTCACAGCCATCACAAATCTGCAAAATTATTTCAATGCTATCATAACCATCTTCCTCCTTATTCTACCTCTGATTTTTAATTAAATGTGTCAATTTCTAGTCCTTCTGGCTGATATTGTAGTACCCCAAACCACAAACCAGCTGCTCTGGAAAATGGATGATCATGAAATACTGAAGACCTTCTGAAGCAAAAATCATTTTACCTCTTTTGTTAGCTCCTACATCTGTTATCTTCAGGTCAAGATGCCCTTTAGACACCCTAGAACTACTTCACTGATACATTACTTGCTCTGAATTCTATAGTAAATGTAAGAGACATAAATCTCCTTGACTGGAATCTGTTTTGTGAGCTTAAAATTCCTGAGAGGGACTTCTAAAAAATTAGGAATTGCTACATTTTGATCATGTGAAACTTGAAAACCTTGTAGAGATTGGATTCTTCTGAACGCCATGAAGTTATATATTTCCAGTCACTGGGATTTAAGGTTAATTTGCTATGCAAAGTTCCCAGTGTTTCCTTTGCAGAGACTGAGTCTGCTTCAGCCTTTCATTTTTCAGCTTCTCCATCAAGGCAGTGATCATTCTATTTTACAGGGGCTGGAAAAAGTTGAACAGTGAAAAGAATGCAGACAACTGAGTTGTCCACCCAGTTCTACGTGTAGCTGAGGTGTAGGCATAAGGACACTTTTCATATACACACTAGTCTGTTTTAAGAAAAAAACAAAACCAAATAAACTGTATTCTAGGAAAAAAAAATGAGCTTTTTAAAAAATTAATATCCTTTGGAATTACTGTATAAAGAATCATCTAATACACCCCAGAAAAGAAAGTAAGAAGAAACCCTAAAAGATTCATGAAACTTGGGAGTTAAGATTAATTCTATCAAATCAGTAGGAAAATCAGTGCAGAACTAAAATTTACAAATGATTCACCATTTCAAGTGAAAATAATGACAAAAATACATTAGAATAAAGCTTTAACCATACCCTGTTTAAAGCATTAAGCACCAAAGAGTGAGTTCCCTCCAACAGACACTGGCTTTTAATGACTTTTCCTGTAAGTGCAAAAGCAGCATCTCCCACATCTCTGGAAGAACCATTCTGGTGTTCATTCTTTGTATCTGCAACAATGGAAAACAGCCTTCCTCAGAACAGCAGATTTCATATTCTCCCCACCATATAATATGATGTAACAATCAAATGAACACTTAGGTGACTCAGAGAGCATATTTCAGATCTTATGGTATTTTCAGAACACTATTGCCAAGACTGGAAGACTGGCAGATTTACATTGCAATCTGAGTACATTGTGCTTGAAAGGAAAATTTCACCACACATTTCCTCACTGTTTACTATGAAAATACAAATTGTGCCAAAGAATCTGCTCTAAGGTACATTGCAATATATTAGTTTTTTGAGCTATGGAGTTTCCTGATACCTACTTCAGAATGCCTCTTCCTTCTGGTAAGGAGACACTACAGAGAAGCTATAAAGTGTTTGTTCTTGCTCACTTGGCAGCACAGCACAGGAAAAATTTTACACATAGATGGCATTAAGTGCAATGTGAGCATATCCAGAAAAAACAGAGAAAGGTTTTTCAGATTTACCTTCTTGTAGCTTTTGGCATTAGTGTTAAGTGACACTACCAGAGTACCCAGAAATCCTTTCAAAGTCAGTTCAGCACTCATATTTATTGTGATTACTATTTTTCCCATGAATTACTTTTTTTTCCCTAATTAACCTGCAAGTTTCAACATCCAGTTTGTGCTCTCTGTGTTTGATTATGCTTTAGAAGGGCCTAATTTTCAGGACACTGGCAATCAAAGTGCCTTGTTAGAACACACATCAAGTCTAAATCTTGCTCTTTGTTGAAAAAAGAGGAAAGTATTAGGATTGGAACTCAAATAATAGAAGGAAACGGAAAACCTGCAATCAATCTGCATATTAACCAGGTTACTATTTTCAGAGTTATTAGTTTTGTAAATGTTCAGCCAAAACTGCTAAGAGATACTTGCAAAAAGTTGCTCTGAAAAAAATCCCTGAGTACCCCATGTCTGAACTCCTACACTCAATACCAGAGGAAAAAACCAGGATATATAGCAGTACACTGACAAAAAGAGTTAGAACTTCTCCAAAATTCTACTAAAGGCATAAAACTAATAAAGAACATTTTTCTCCCCTCTGTATTGCTAATAAAGAGAGGGTTTTTGGAAAGGAATTTCTAAATTAGTCAGTTTGGTTTCTCCTTTTGGATAAAAAGTAGTACATAACTGTGTATTTTATATCTTTAAATATAAAGATCATTGTCCAGTTTTTATATTCCTTCCAAGAGATACAATCAAAACAATTGCATTTTGTGGTACAACAATGCTCATGTCATTATCATGGTTTGCTCTCACTTCAAGGGAATTGATGATGCAAACCACAATGACACTGATAGCTCCACACTCATTCCCTGAATTCCTCAGAAGTAATGGAGCTAACTCTTCAGTGATGAAATCAAGGGGAAATCAGCAGTGATCACTTTGATCTGTTACCTTCAATACCTCAAAAATATTTTCTCCCATCTTGTATGTTCCTAAAGAATTACAGCTGTTCTCTGCTATGTACAGAACTACAATAACTTTAAGTCCCATTAAAAGTTGCATCATTAGATAAGAAAGACTACAAGCCAGCTATCTGATTCTATTCTCTGATTTGGTGTATGCCTTTGCATGACTTACTGGGCATCATGAAGTGTAAAAGGACTCGAAATGCTTCCAGTTGTACAGACAGTGATTTTTCATGTTTTCTCATGGCTTTTACAACTTCTGATACTGCCACTGTCATTACATCCAGATGAGGGAAGCTGAAAATAATTTTTATAAAATAAGTTTCAAAAATGCATTTTTAAATTTTGCATATATTTGTCCTTTATTAACGTAGTGTGATAACCCTTTGGAACACTAAATCTGAAACATAAATTAAACTCTGGTACTTAACTCCATCATAGCAAATTATTTTCATGCCATTCAATTAATTCAGTCTATGTAAATAATTGCATCCTAGCCAACAAGAAAGTAGTATTAACAGAATGCTATTTTAATAATCAGAAGTAATTTTGTGGGAAATTTCTTATCTCTCAATGGAATTCAGTGTGGCTAAGAGGAGGGGAGACCACACAGCAATTGTCTATTTGAATCTCACTGCTCAAGAACCATGAAGGAAAGAACATGAAGCTCCCTACACACACCCACTCGGGCATTTGACTACAGGGCTTACAGAATTCCATGTCTTAAACAGGGCTGTCAGGCTATGATCAATTTTACAATCAGTAAAAATTTAAATGTAATCACTTATGGCATTGAATCTCAAAACCCTTCACCATGGAAGTGGACATGCATTTCTAAATTTATTACCTTCCTTCAAAAACGTGATTCAGAAGCCTGCAGGCACTTTCAACCACTTCAGGAGAATGCGGATGCTTCCTCATTATATCCAAGACATTCATATGTATGCCTTTTGCCAGAAGTGTCTTCCTAATATTTACTAAAACACAAAATAGCAAGAATCCAGTAAATCTTTCTTTCTGTGTACTTCTCAAAACCAACTTTTATCTTCTTTTTTTTTTTTAGTGTTTTTGCCTCACCAAACAGACATAATAGTATAAATTAAAATGGGAAACCATTTGAGCTGAAGCCGACTCCTGTTAGCATAGCTTAATCAAACACATTATAATTTCTGACTGTCTAATAAGTTTCTATACATCTGCTATCTTTACTTAGGTAAAGTTAACATATGGGAAGGAGAATATACAGCCTTACTTTTATTTTCAGAAATGTTTATTCTTAAACTTTTTCCTTGTAATTGCATTCTGTGATCATGTAGGAAAGCTAGAGCTTAAAACTTTAAAAGCCTTCTAACTTCCAAAATTAAATTTCAAAAACTAACTTATGTTTATTCATTCTATTTACTTTGGTTTTTTTTGTTGGTTTTTTTTTGCGAATTCAAATATCTAAGCACATGTTGTAGCTATAACTTTAACTAAAAAAAATTAGGATACTATTAAAATTATCATAGTAACTACTACTGAATCTTGTTATCCCCAGTTCAGTACATCCACTTCATATGCTCACTCATAGCTCAAGCAATACTGCATTATGCCAGAAGGTTTTACTAAGCTTCTTTAATTATCATATCTGCTGTAAGCACATTCACTCAGGGTGCAAAAAAAAAAAAAAAATTAAAAAGAAAAAAAGAAAAACTTGCTTTAAATATCCTAAAGAAATCAGAGGTACACTTGTCAGTAACGTTATGAAAGTACCTGACCTGTATACTATGAAAGTATATGACAATAGTATGCATACATTTATGAGATCTATTTCTCAGCATAGATACATATTGATCTCATAAATAGTTATAAAACCTTTTCTGTGTTAGGTTTTATGTACTTGGATGGCTCAAAAAACTGGTGATAAAACAATGCTTTCTCACCTAGAGAATGGTAATTAACTGCTAGGATTTTTCTTCCTATCTAGCCAGTGGTTTTCAATGTGCAGTCTGCAAACCACTTGAGGTCCATAACCATCTCAAAGGATTCTGTGAGAGTTATTTAAAAAAAGCAGGCCAACTGTCAGTAGGCTTAAATACTCTACTCAGGGGTCCACATCTCCACTGAAAAATTTTGAGGGGGTCTGCAAATTGAAAAAAGTTAGGAAACCACGTTAGGGACACGATCAGGAGTAAAGCAATCTTGAAAACTGTCATGCACATGCTTAAGTTTCTACACAATTTGATCCACTGAAGTCAACAGGATGGTGTTAAGCAATAAAGCGTATTTGTTGGGCTGTGTTCCTTATTCATGTGATTTTTCAACAAATGCTGCTCTTGATGAAATTCAAACATGTGATATTTAAACAAGCATACAAAGAGAGCACACTTTTTTCATGTCTCCTGATCCAAAAAGTAGCAGTTGCAACACAAAAACTGGCAGAGAGCTCTTTATTTCCTCATATTTTTTGATACTTGCCAATAATAACTTTTTCAAAGAAAGGAATAAACTTCCTACTTACCACAACATAATATCCTAATCACAGGAAGCATTGTATTTACTCAACAGTACATTAAATGCTCTTTAATATTTTTGCAATAACTTTCTGCTGAATGAGAAAGAAAAGATAATTCCCTTACCATTTTGTTGTGACAAAATTGCCAAGGTACTAGAAGCTGCCTGAAACACTTCTTTTGAAGAGGAGTGCATCAGCATGGAAAGCATCACTGCTCTGTCTATTGGGAACCTTTCAGAGAGAAACAAATCACTGCACATTGACTGTATTACAGTAGGTACTTCTTAATTGCAGTTCATTTTCCTAAAAAGGTATTACATAACATAATGAAAATTTCAGGTGATTGCTCATGGTTTCAAAGATGTTTCCACAACAACAGCTGACAGAAAACCCTTTGTAACCTATGCAACTTTATCTACTCTGAGTCTCTCTGAATTCCTTGGAGCCACACTTTCAAAGGGACCTGAGGTCCAGAAAGGGGTATGAACAGGCTTACAAAAATTGAGCAACTAAAATTTTAAGGAACTCTGAGAAATAGTTTAAGTAAAACAGAAATTTGTATCTTATCCATGCCCAGTAGATTATCCCTAATGAGGCAGCACTCCCTCTACAATGCCTTTTCATCTGATTTGTGGAAAAATGAGGACTGCTTTTCTACACTCCTTACATGCTAGGTATCTTAATCTTGCCTGTTTTCCCAATTCTTACATTCTTTATCCCTCTTGCAACTGAAGACAAAATTCCTTATGAACTGTAACAATTAGTTCTAACAGGCTGTGTTCTGACTCTTTATGAAAACCCTAGCAAATTTTCCCGAGTCAAGGTCAGCACATTTTCAAAGAAACTTTCCTAGGTGTGGTTGACCATCAAGCATTCCATCTACTACACAAAAACAATTTCAAAGTGAAACATCAAATGGCTTAATAACAGGCACTCATTTCTTCTCATTTCCAAAAATCCAGTTTAAGACAACACTGACTGATTATCTCCATCTCCAATCCTCTCATGAAGGTTGCGTTGATACAGAAACAGACTTTTCAAAGCCCAGCACGCAGCTTCCTAAATATAAGCCAAGAGAAAAAGATTTCTTTAAGAAAACATACCTCTAGAAGATTTAAAATGTATGAAAAAACTTGAATAGTTTGACTGCTTTTCAGTTCACAGAAGAGGTACGAGATACTTTATGTAGAAACAGAACAAAATGTACACTGTAACATTCTTTATAGCTCAGACAGGCCCAAGTTACAAACGTGTGACAGTCTCATTATTTGATTTGCATTTTGATATCTATTTTAGACCAAGACTAATTCTTCTGCTGATGGGCCTGTGTTTGGCTGTTGGATACAATGGAGGTATGTAAACAACAATCTTTGCATGGCCAAAGTTTCAGGTACAAGCCTCATCTTACCTACCTACATTTGATCTCTAGAAGTAATTAAACCTCTTGAGATTAACAAAGAAAGGCAGGAAAGGTAAGATTTATTCTAAATCTAATCCAGATTTTAAGGCCTTTTTTTTGCCTGAGGATATAGATGAGAAAAGCATGTTTCTAAACACTTTACTCAAAACATAATACAGTCTTTTCCATATTCCCATCATCCATAATTTCTCACCAGCACATCTGTATTTTTTCGGTGCAGTTCTAATGCTCTGTAACATGCTTCCAACCAGCATAACTTTTCTTCCTCCTCCTCTTCTTTTCTTTCCTCTAAGTCCCGGTTTAAGAATATTGTTTCAGCTTGAAATATAAAATATTTACAAATAATTCTTACTGTGAAATCAAAACACCTGTGTCAAGCTTACTATAGTCATGGAGGCGCTCACACTGACAATGTGTGAAAATCACTTCCCTTTTCTGGGAAGGGAGAAATCTTTTGGCATAAACTCTGAGACAGACTTGAAAAATATCTTCAAGGTTATAAAAGGAGTTAAAAAGTGAAGTGTAGCATAGTAAATGAGTCACACAGTTACAGATCAGTCTAGGCTTTGGCTCTGAAAAGATCTGCATGTACTTCTTTCTGTTGTGTATTTATGTACAGAATACCACAGACAAAAAATATAACTGAATCATTGCATGGAATCACTTATTTCAGAGCCACCTACACTCTGAAGCAATGCTGTTAAAAAACAAAATGCAAATGGCAGTTGCTTAAAGAGAAATATCTGGTTCCAGAAAGTGCAACACAATTTGAAATATATAATTTTCTACTCGTGATTTTTCACTAGTTAAGGGAAAAAAAGAGATACCAACAGTGAGCATAATATCTGAGGCATAATGGAATGTGTACTGATTTCTAATCTTTGCTATCCTGGGGACTCTTAAACAGCATTTCTACTGACTTTTATATGGAACAATTACTCAAGGACAAAGAGGATCAGATTCTTATCTCTTTCCCACTAGCTAACTAATTTCTGTCTGAACTGTATTCAGGAAAAGTTTACAGCTTTTAATTGATTTCAGAACTCAAGCACAAGCATTGATTTTGTGTTGCTATCAACTGCCACAATACCTGGCAAACACAACATCAAATCAGTGCTGGTAACACTGAAAACTTTATGTTAAGAAGGGATTATCCAAAATTTGCCTATGAATAAACAGTTTCCTCTGTTCTGATCTGTCAATGTAACTTACCAGCTCTGAACACTGTGCAGATGTTGGGCATATGATATGAACACAGTCTAATCATAGTGAAACAGTAAACTGTAATTATGTAGGAAATCCAGCTTTGTTGAAGCTGTCCTGCCTGAGGCTTCTGTGTTAATGAAATGGAGTTTGATATTATTACAAGAAATTACTATAATGAAAAAACTAACAAGTAGACAGAGATTTACTCACTTAGAAGAGCTAAACAACTGAGAGCGGCAGCTTGTAACTTTGCATTTTCAGGATATGCTGTAACAGCCTTCACAATGACTTCTGGAACCTTATGTAATACAAGGATATTGAAAAAATTTCCTGAAACCACATAAGATAACAAATTAATACAAACACGTATCTAGAGCTTTACATGCATTTTCTCAGCACACAATGCACAAATTTGGTACCAAATGTTCATTTTCTTATTACAGGGCTTGACATACCAAAATTTTATTTGTGAAAGGAAGAGGTTAAGGATAAAAACCAGTTGGGATCTACATTCTTTGTGGGCCTTCTTAATTATTTTTTTTACCAGAGGCAGAGGTTTAATGCAGAATGAAACACAAACAGTCATCAAAATAAGACAAATGCAGTTGGTGTATCACAGGAAGCAAATGCAGTCCTGTTCCTGAATTCCTGCAATGATTTGATGTATCCTATGAAAAAAGTAATTTAACCCTAGAATAACCCTTTATTATCTGGTTTTGCCCTCCTCGTTAAACAAATCAAGGCCAGCATTATAAATATAGAATGTATTCCTTCTGGAACAGGAGAAAGCCTTTGAATAATAAATATATTTAGAGAATAACAATTATTTGAAGCTGTACAGTATTTTGTATTATAAACTGAATATAAGGCACTCTCCAAACAGCAAGCAAATGCAAATAACTTCCTTGTTTGGAAGTATCATGTAGAAAATAATAGACCAACATTCTGTCAAATATGGTTTGATAGCCAATTTTGATATTCAAATAGCAATCAAATATCAATATTTGATAGCAATTTTGATATTCAAATTCATTTAAATCTTGATTAGCAAAAATAAGAATTGGAGTAGTAATGCAAAAAATCAGTTGTGTGGTCATGTTATATCAGCATAGCTGTTTCTTAATATATTTTCATAGAAAAGGTAAGTTTGTGTAAATGCATTACTTACGTAAAGATATTAATAAACCTAGCCTATGTGATGAGTAATTCTGTTGGACTTGTGGCTCGCCAAACAGGTGCCAGCCACTTAAAATTCCAGACAGTCAAATCTAGGATAGCCATTACCAGATCAGCAAGAATGCATGACGGTGATTTTGGAAGCTAGGAGATGCTGACTTTACCATTTCATGGCCAGTTAACACAGGTTTAGAAAGACAGCGTCCAACAGAGTAATCTGGGAAGCAGCACTAGCTATACACGTGAAAATCTTCCAGACTATTTCCAGGAGCACCTACCCATTTCACATCTGTTCCCACAACTGTGTGGTGCTGTGAACATCTCTTCCATAACTCTACTCCAATTGCTCCATATTAATTAAGATGTGGGGCTCAAAGAAGAAATGGATCTTGTGGCTGCTTTTCTGCCACTCTTCGTTGTTGGTCAGCATAAACACATGGCAAACATCTGATTGAAACCATGCTGGTTGCACTTATGGCAAGATCAAGACCTGTCAACCAAGTTGCTGTACCCCCACAAGTGCTTGGCTTCCCTGCCTAGCTTTAGTTAGCCTTGCACAGCAAACTGTTCAAGGTTAACATCACCTCTTGCCAAAAAAACCCTGCAATTACCACCTCAGCAGCCACCACATTTTCTTAGAAATTGAATCTGGCTTTCTGAAGGGGAATGGGAAATTGCTCTGGGTTGCACTCAGGTCTGATCTGTATTTTCTACCATATCTGCATGAAGAAGTGGAAACAGATGGTGAAAGGATGGGACTGATTTTATTATAGGGAGTCATGCACTGGTACCAGCATCTGCAGTAGCTTCAGGCCACCACCTGCAAAAACTGGGAAGTCTAACTCTTGGTGAAGAAGAACCATCCATAGAGTGAGGGCTGCTCAGGCAGCTGCTCACAGTGGGTTTGTATGCAGCTGGGGGAAAAACATATTTATTTTCATTTGAACTTCCTACTACATGGGCAAGTGCTCAAACAGATTTATTATAGTCACAAGTGTGAGAACAGAGCTGCTAAGAGGCACAACTTTTTGCCACTGACATAATTTCTCTTGATGTGACACCAACCCATTTTAGGCCAGACAACTGAAGTACTTTTGTTTAAGTCAAGCCAAGTCCAGAACCCAGTGATTCAGTCACTGCTGCAGCACAGGGGGACCCCAAGACAGGCATCATCACTGTCAGGAATACAGCACAGGTCTCTAAAGATAAATGCATTGCAAGGAGGAAAACTAGAGTTTTAGAGAACACTTTTCAAATAATTCTATAGCACCAGTTGTTTCTCACACATTCATCACTGGTGCTTCAAAAAAATGAAATCTCTAAGTAATTTTCTTCTTTTCTACAATAACTTTATACAGAATCAGACCTACTTATTTCCCATTCTCCTATTGTGCTTCTCATCCTTTTTTGTCTCATTACTTCCCCCTAATTTGAGTCTTTTATGGCAGCTTCTCATTGTTACTTATATTTACCTTGTAAGGACACCATATTGACTGTGGCCAGGGTTTTGCATCATTAGACACAAGGACCTATGCACCACCCTGAGGATTTGCTGGAGTAGCAGTTGTTGCCTGTAATGCTCCCAGTTAACTCCAACTATTATACACCCAGAAAAAGCTGACCTTATATAAACAACTTTGTGAACTTACCCAATGTAAGCTTGTGCAACAAACAGCAACTCACTTCCTGAACTGTTTCACTACTGGGGAAACTTTTCATCATTTCCACTATAACATTGTAGCAGCGAACATTTCCCGACATGAGCACTTCAACATTGCTGGCTGAAGAAAGAAACAGAAACAAAAACTTCTTGTTAAGAGAGAGGAAAAAAAAAAGTTAACTGAATCCTAATTCAGAGTTTAGTTACATAGATTTATTTAGAGAACTGTGACTATATTACAGTTTTTACCTTGCATCTTCAAAGAAAAGTGGCTTTATTTCTTGATACGGCCATAAAAGACAAAAAATATTATGATAATTTTGAAATTATTCATTAAAACAATGCTTTCTCACCTAGAGAATGGAAATTAACTGCTAGGATTTTTCTTCCTATCTAGCTAATGGTTTTCAATGTGCAGTCAAAATTCAGATTAACAATTTTGGTTTTCTCCCATTCTCTATCAGACCATGTAACAGAAGCCTCCTCCCAAACTAATCTTAGTTGGCTTTTTTCTTACATGCAAACAAACTGTTTTATAAATACTGTAACAGTGTTATAAATAGTGTTTGTAATGTGATTGTGATCAAGTACACATTTTACAGTATTTCAGGGGCAGAAAATTAAGAAACAAATTCAAATTTTTTCTCTCATAAAATTTATTCTGTAGTAATTTATTTGATTTAATCATGTATTTCTGAGTTCTCCTTCTTTTTTTAGGGGGCAAGTAGTGTATACCAGTTGTGTACTGAGAGTACTGAAATTTCCATCTAATGTTCCTGCATTATTTTGAAAGCCATTGCACACCCTGTATTTCACAGAATCACACAAGGCTGATGTTGGAAGGAACAACTGAAAGGTCACCGTGTCCAACCCACGTGTTCAAGCAGGGCTGCCTACAGCAGGTTGTCCAGATGGCTCCTGAGGATTTCCAAGGATGGAAACTTCACAGCCCCTCCAAGAAAACTGTGCCAGAGCTTGGTCACTCTCACCCTGTTTACTGTTTATTACTCAGCCTAGATACAGAAACCAACTGGCAATCACACGAGCCCATACAAAGACAGAATGTATCCATTCCAACTCAGGACAGTGATCCCACATATTGTAATTTCAGGCAGAACAGCATCATGGTAGTTAAAACACATGTATGAAAGCATCCTTGTAGTATTTTTATCCAGAGTATGAGACAAAATATGAACCCAAGAAATCCTGGCCAAAATCCTGGCCCAAATAAATGAACTCCCTGTCACAGACTCCAGGGGAGTTAGCATTACTCTGCTGAGGTCTATAAATTTTCTTAATTGTTCTTTCAGCAGCTTGGCTTCCCTGGATACAACATAAGGGAAATATTCACAACTGTATTATTAAAGATAATTATCCTTTTTAAAAGAGCAGCAAATATTTAAAATAATACTTCTCTAAATATTAAATAATGACAACCTACTGGATGAAAAAGCAAGCTCTGAGAGGGAAGCATTTCTGAAGCACTGTATTTGATGGCGAAGGAAGGTACCCTTCACAATGCTTTAATAGAACTTGAGCGATTTATCGTGTCATTCTCAGCTGAAAATACACATTCCACAAAACAAAATTGCATCACTCCACATTAAGTTATCATCTCAAAGGTGGTACTTATGAATATAGTAAAAGAGCCAGACGATTCCAAAACTGATCACTATGGAGACAGCATAATGAACTGCATATTGAAATCTGCAAGATCCAAGCAATGGCACATCTGCAGAGCGTCATCATTTTCCAGAACAAGTTAGAGAAAGAGGTGGAACAGATCTCATTTAATCTTAACCACCAAAACTTGGTCATCTAGGTTCTGTCAACAATTGATGACAAGATCTGAGCACTCTGTATGGCGACTCATCCCATCTGGTTTAGGGTTAGGTAAATTTCCTCTTGAGGTGACTGTTTCTCCCTGCTAAACAGAGCCCAAGCCTGGCTGGTTCCCTATGCCTGCCATTTAGATGGGTAACATTCTGTGATCCACCACTCCACTTCGGAGGACAGTCACCAGCAAAGCATTTTTCTCATGCCACAAATACTACTGAGATTCAAGAGTTCTTGTACAGCTTAGAATAAAACCTTACCCTACAACTTCTTATGACATGAGCCAGAACCAAGTCTAAGTATGTATTAATGAAAGAAAGCATAGTGAGGTAGTCATTCAGAATAGAGACTTGAACTTCAGGGTATGGGGAGACATTTTGCTACCAGTTAAATCACACTGTGCACTTACACTGAATTATCTTCTCTGTGGTGGCCTTAAAAGAATATAATATTTTGTTGAGTTCTTTAGGGATGTCACCAAATAAGAGTATGAATTACAGCTTTGCACATTCATGTGCAAGTACTCTCTGTTCCTCTGGCTAATTTCAATCTTTCATATTAGAAATGAGAGTATTAAATACCTACTTTACAGGTCTTTTTCATGCCTTGTCTTGTTATACTTTGTATAAATATTTACTGCTTTGAAAAGAACTTAGAATCTGGCATCCTCTTCCCTAGAAAACTGCAGTAACTTCTGAGCTAGGGTAAAATTATTTCTCACCCAAGAAATACTAAACCTTTTAAACACAAATGGAACAGCAAGACTTTTGAGAAACAGGAACTAGATAGGCTGGAGTCTGATGAAATGCAGGACACTCCAGTCTAGTTCTTGTTCAGTGGGCATTCATGGGGCCAGGACAGTTCCTATAGAGGCAGAGAGGATGTACAAGCAAGGCTTTGTAAGTAAACACATTTGCAGGAGGTATGACATTATGCACTTCATGAAAGACACGGAGAGCAGAACCCTGCTCTATGCTTTCCAAAGTTTGTCAGCAGGAAGCTGACAAAAGCTGCCTATGTGTCAGCAAGATCAGATTGCTGCCAACAAATTGACACAAATCATCCAACACATTTCTCAGGATCTGATTTTGCATAGAACAGGGACTGCTGTTACCAGAAGACAAGATATAACAAAGACATTTTCTTCCAGTCTTACTGCACAACAACAGAGGACATTGTAACACTACCACATGCACAGTGCTACTAATGCTTGCCATTGCAGCCACCATGGAATGACCACAGCAGGTGTCTGAACTCAGATATCTTTTCCCAGGCCTGGACACTGAATTTGTACTGGCAATTTTCCCTTTGCGGGACAGACTTTGCAGAGAATATTCTTTACCTGTGACCTGAACTCATTGAAGATTTATTTAGTCCATAAATATTTCTTATTTTTCAAGTAGTAAAAGATGACAGGGCAGGTCTTGAACTTCAGTCTCTACAACCATGATAAGCATCTTTGTTACCCCTTACTCCAAGTGCAAGAAAGAATTTTTGTGTTATTTAGGAGAGACTTCTGCTTTAATGGTTAAACATAAAAAATATGTCATTAAAAAAAAAGGTATTTACCAAAGAAAACAGGAAGATGATTTGTCTAACAACTCCCAAACAGTTCTCAATGATTTTTTGCAGCCACAAAAAGATTACTTTTTACAATCACAGAAAGCATGAGCTGATGCACACTGTGGGAAAAAAAGGAATTGAAAATAACTTCTAATACTTACGTGGACCAGCTAAGGAATGTAATGAATAAAGTGCAGGAAGAATCACCTCTTCTTTCTCTGGAAACTCTTTAAATACTTTCAGTATGATCATGTGATCTTTGCTTTCAACAAATTCAGTCAGCTGCTCTTCTGGAACTAAATTGAAAGGCAAGAGATACAGTACATTTTGAGGAAATAATTCTTATCCTGGTACATAATGAGAAAAGACAACTGTTTTTATCAGGTTTCCTTATATTTAGTTTCTATGTTTCACAGAAAGTAAAGTACTCTCCATATACATCATCCTTCATGATTATAGCTTTTTTAACTAAAAACTGAGCTACTTTATGAACACCTTTTTCTAGCTTACACTTTATGTAATTGAGTTCTGAATTTTAAATGCTACCTTGTGAATCTGTATTTTTGAAGTCTTTTAGCCTTTCTCACAGAATGGTAATCCAAACCAAGATTCCACAGATAGTCCAAACCAAGATAGTATATAAGTGAGGGAAAAGCTAAACACACCGTGAAAAAAAAAAAATATAATTAGGGAATGCCATTTTGCATACCCTGGTTTTTTATTTTTTTTAAATAATGGACTTTTTTCATAAAGCCATGCTTATCTTAATGGCTTAAGGTTTTTCTCTCCCTGGCCTCTCTTATTCATACTGACATAACTGTGTGGCTGTGCAATGAACCACATAAGGCAACTGACCCAGGATGAGAGAGAACACCTTTTAAATTTCACAAGCAGAATTGTTTTCTGAATCCGGTCAAGATAAGGTTATGCAAACATCCACATAACAAAAAATGACATGGTGGCTCAGAGGTATAGGAAACAAAGCAGGAGCAGCCTAGGAATTTGTCACATTGGTGCTGCCATCAAGAAGAAGGTATGCAGGTCAGTACCTGCAGCCAGATCTGTCAAAATCTGGCACTTAGAAAAACCATGCACAGAAAACATGAGAAGTTCAGATTTCTGTGGAGACTGAAGAGAAAATATAGCAGGGCAAAAGTATTTAGGGACAGGAAGAAGAAAAGGAACAGAGAAGATAATTCCAAGCATACATGTGGGAGAAAGACTTAAAAAAGCAATATAGAATGGTGTCAAAAAGAACCAATCTGAAGACTATCTTTGAAGCAAAGGAGTACAACACAGTGATAGCATTTCTCAATATTTATTTTGACTCAAGAAATTCAATTCAAAGCAAGGGGACTACAAGGGCCCTTCTGGCTGTAACATGCACAGTTCCTGAAATTTCTGCAAAAATTCAATACATGGTAATTTCATTTTTCAGAATAAATGGGAATATTGTATGGACACATGATCACCTTTTAGCATTGTCAGGGTAAAAGGCAGAACCAAGTATTTTTCTAAAGTACAAACATTTTGCTTGATTTCAGAACTGTTCATGTTACTAAAATTTACCAGTCTTTAAATACACAATCCTGTTTTGCAGAATTCAAATCAAATGTCTATTTGACTATTCTTTATTCCAGCTACTGACCAGTGTTAAATCCCATCTTCAGCTAACTGTGGATTTAGAAATGAAGGAACATTTTGATTTTTTAAAGATGTCATCTTCATTGCTCTAATTTATAGAATTTGTGATATTGCTTGGAAAGTCTGTTTTGTCCTAGCTCATTTAAGAACAAACATAATCCACAAACCAGTCTAGAATGCAAGAATTCATTTATTGCATTTAAATTAATATCTGTCATCCCTCCCAATCTATACATTTTTATAATGCCATAAGCTACAAGATAAAATACCTTTCTCAAAAAGTTTGTGTAATACTTTACATCCATGCTGTTGGATCTCTTCATTTTTAGGGAAGGTGTGCATGGCATTAAATACCAATGAAAACACATCCACCTCTTCTTCCAAGAGCAGGAAAGCAATTATGTCTGAACAGCAGAAGAGATTACATGTTGCACTGATTATTTATTGACATTTTCATTGAAACACAATAAAACACAAAATTCTTTAATATTGTCATTAAAGTTTACTCTGACAGTTCAAATCCAGCTTTGTATAACCCATGACAAAGTTCTCTCTTAAGGTAGCATTTTAAAACAGTACTGATGTTCTAAAACTTCACCACTGAAAGACAGTTCATACCTACCTGGTAAAAAGGTGCAAAATAGTACTCTTATTATTTTGTATACAACTACAAATGACAAGTGACTTCATGGAGTAAAACAGAAAAATCCAGTCTGCCATGTACAGGCAGACACTTCATAGCAGCTCTGTGTTTTAAAGGCATAGATGAAATAGGAAAGTAAAGCACACAGTACCTGACATGAGGAGTAGATTTAATGCTTTTAGTCCTATTACTGAAAGACTTTTATTTCCTTTGTGAACTGTAAGCATTTTAAGAATCTGCCTAAAAATTAAAGACATAAAAAAAAGGAAAAAAAAGAGTTACAGCTAAAGAAATACTGACAAACACAAATTTTTATCAGACATTTACTTTGAAAACAGAAGTAGTTGCAGAAATTAGGAAAACCTTAAAAAGCTCTCAAATAATTTGTAAAAAACACTTTTATTTCAGTTTATATTTTTTTTCAAGTTACCAATGAAGTAATTCTGGAATTTCAACTATGATAATAGTTCATTAAAATACTGATGTATAATTTATCCAATTTATTTTAATTTTCAGTCAGTTATACAAATTAATTCTGCAGGGTCATTTAGGAGGTGGTTACTCTCCAAAGTGCTGGGACAGCATGGCATTGCTCTGCTTGCAGCAAGATCTCAGTTACACTGAACAACCAAGGTTTGGTGGAAGAGAAGCAGCAATTTCCTGGCTGAAGAACTTGAACAGCATCTTGATGAACTCTACCCTATGTTTCAGCCCTACTATTAATTATATATAAGTACTACTATACTCTTATATATATATACTATTATATTTATATAGATATTTTTAACCTACTTTACTCAGACTATCACCTGTAAATAGTGACTAAAAATCTGTAACACCTCTTCAAAAAAATATAATTCTAAAAGCATTGATACCACACTGAATGAAGCAGAATATGGGGGATTTGTAATTAAAAACTAAATTAAAATGCAAAAACTTACACACAAAAAAACGAAAGAAACTTTTTTTTTTTTTGTATCACCGTTTTCCCTTCATTCTATGATGCAGCTAGTTTTTCTCTCCTCTGTTGTAGCACTAGATAACCAAGAAGGAGGTAAACCTTTCTAAACTTCTTCTTTTGTAGGGAAGTTTAACATAAGAGATTACAAAACATCTCATGAAGTCTATTTAAGCTTGTGGAAAGAATACAAATACACTGAAGGAAATTCTCTTTCTCTTTACAGTTACAGCAACCATTCAATTATTTATTACACTGACTGTCAGAAACACCTAAATCAATAGCAAACTACCATTTGTAAACATAACTGCAGTGTAGTCAAGTTGGATCATAGCTGAGAGACAAAAGAAAGAAATGTGTTTTCTAGTTTAATATTCCTATTCTCCTAAAATAGTTACATACACAAAAGGGAAAAATCTCCTGCAAAAAAATGACCTTTTCTTATCTATTGTAACTGTTTCCTGCTTTGCTGTAAACAGCATCTATTCGTTATGGTGTTGATTCACTGTAATTCTAGTACAATCCATGCTCAAGGAACATGAGACATAATTTAGCTTGCTTGCTCTGCCTTTGGCACTGACAGAAATGACTGAGCCTACTCCTCCACTAAGTCTTCCCACAGCAAGGGAAACTGTCAGAATATCAGACAGGGATATATAGTTGGCTAAAATATTGGTACTGAGAAGGAATCATGTACAGCAATGCTATCATCAGATCTTTAGTGAAGTTAGAGTTTGAAAAGGATGCTTTGTTAACTGTACACATTGCGTGGGCGCGGAGGAGGCTGTGGGAAAGATCAGTCCCAGAAAGTAATTTTTCTGGGACCTGAGAATGAGCAGCAGTATCTCCAGCTCTCAGGATAACTTTCAGTCAACTAACAAGCTTTTAAGCTGCCAAAGAAATTGCAACTAGCATGTGCAGCTTCAGCTCAGTTATTTCTCGTTCATGAAAAGCAACCCAAGTCACTTTTGCTTTCCAACAAAAACTGCCAACACATCTTTCAAGGGAGTTCACTCCCCAACTGCCGTGTATTCTAGCCACTATAAAACAAATAAACAAACCCCCACAAAGTCAAAATGCATCTTCATGCTATTTTTCAATAGCAACCTCTCCAAGGAAGCATGTGGTGAGGACTATGGAGGTAGATTCATGGAGTTATAAGGCTGTATGTTCTTGCTGCTGTCATTATCAGCCCTCAAGGCAGCAATCTGTCCAAGAGTGAGAACACCTAACCAAGTTCCCAAACCAACCCCCGTGTACATTCTGCCTACATCTACAATTAAGTTTTGTGCTGCTGGGCAACAATTCAGCCAACTTATGTGGCTGTTCATCCCATCTAATCACAGACATCCAGAAAAAAATTTGCTTAGGCTTCCTTTGACAGCTGATGGACCAGAGCTGAGCAAGTCCAAACCACAATTTACTCCATTTACTAAGAAGACAGAACAAACCATTACTTCTGAAGGTAATTGTATCCACTGAACTCACAGGTAGTTGAGGTGATCAGTGTAAATACTTATCTTTAAAACAATAATAACAGGTGTGACAAAACCTCCTCTTCTTGATTTACACTACTTAGGTTTGTGGATATAATTCCTCACGTTTGAAAAAACACACACAAACATCCAGGTGATACTGCCTCTGCCAAAAACGTTACTTAGGATTTTTTTTAATGTGTAAGTGGAAATTCCTATATTTCAATTTGGGCCTTTTGCTTCTCATTCTGTCACTGAGTGTCACTAAAAAAGGTCTGTCTCAATCTCCTTTACTTTCTGCACCGGGTATTTAAATACACAGATAAGATCTCTATTTGTGTGTGTCACATTCTGAAGGCTGAAGAAATGTACAAAAAAGCTGATGTAATAATTTTATATATTTAATTGCATATATATGCTGCCAAAATGACCAAGCATTCTAGCAGACTCTTTGTATACAAAATACTTACTGGTGAACACCCAGTACTTCCCAGTCCTTCCCAACATCCTTAGGGGCTATGTTTTGTAGAGTACTTGGACAAATTTCTATTAATTTACAAAGAAGTGACCAGCCCATCTGTAAAACAAAAATACAACTATTTTAGAATAGATATTCTGTTTGGAACTTTTACATTGTCTTCTAATATCCTTGGCTTTTGCAAGACAGCTGTTCTGTTACCTAGCTAAATCAGTAAGGGAAAATTAATTAACACAAGACAAATGGCATGGAAAGTTAAAAGATGGAAGTAAAACATATGCTAATGATTCTGATTGCATTGCTTGCAGGAACACATCACTCTCAATCTGCTTCAGCACTGCTTGAGGATAAAGGGCACACAGTTAAATGAGCTGCTGATAGACAGAAACATACGATGTGATCCATAGTATGTTATCACAGGCCAGGGAAAATCCCTCTACTGTTACAGGTGGTTCAGATTTAACAAAAAAATGTTTTCATAAGAATTTACCATTTAATTGCAAATTGTAAGAAAGTATACGTTTTTAAAGGTCTTCAATGTTTTAAATGGGGATGAGATACATAAACAATCACCATACATTTCATATTCTTGCCATCAACTCTCAGTTCCATGTGCTTTCAAAATATAACAAAGGCAGTAGAAGTTTTGAGATCATAAGGAGTGAAAGACAACTAAACCAAACGTATTTGTTCTTAAGAACTACCTGTCCCATCCTATGCAAATTCTTTGACTTTCAAACATCTGTAAATAATGCCAAAAGCTAAAAATGCTCCTCTTTGATCTTCTCTATCAGAGAAATCTGCTCTCTTATGAATGTCTACTGGCTGATATGACTGAACAGGCTGCAGTGAGGAAGCAGTAAGCAAAATCTGTACAAAGAAATAACTGATGAAAGAAAATCCCTCTATTGAAAGAGGTGAACAGTGAAATGTCAAAAGTCAAGATGAAGCAGATTTTACAAAAAGGAATTATAACAAGGCATTTGAGTTTCCTTGAGCCTATAAGTAAATTAAAAAGTGGAGGCAGGCCTGTGACAAGGCTGTGCTTTAAGAATAGAGTCAAGGCAGAAGATAATATGTAACAAAGACTCTATACATAACTGGATCACTTTTTCACAGAAGAGTTAAGTAAAGCAAAGAGGTCAAGATGGGACAGCAAACAACAGGAATGTAAATGGCTACCTCCAAAGAGTTTAACAACAAAGTTCATATAAAGTGCATGATCCCTAACCTTGCAATCAGTAAGACTAGAGACATGGAATTACAAGTCTGGTAGTGTAGCCACCCACAGGAATAGTGTAAGCCTGAATCTAGACAGCCTTCCTGACAGCCTTGTAGAGTGTGTAAAAGGCGATGTAGCTCCCTGGGGACTGGAATTCCGCTTTTGTCTTTCACACATTCGGTTGCAGTGTGAGCACAGCCCATATCTGCAGGACTTCTGTTCCTGTTTCAGTTTAGATTTGTAGAGACAAATGTTTTAAGCCAATTACAATGTTAATGTCTGCAGATTGAGCTTGACTATGAGCCAACTTCCATGCACTTCTCTTCCTTGGATAGCAAGCTGCCATGCCCTGCATATGACTACAAATCTCTTACTATGGACATTCAGGCTGGTCTGTGTAACTGAGTCCTTACGAAGTGTAGGTACAGTGAATAGTCTTATTAACCATTGGTCCAAGATGAGGGTATGTAATTGCCTAATTTTACATATTGCAAACAAAATAGAGTTTATTGGTGACAGTCAATCAGGTACAAATTTCAAAAACCTTGTAGAAGTGACTATTAATTGATAAACTGCTTATTCCTTAGAAGACATTTTATCTTAGAAGTCCCACTTTACAAGAGCATCCTAACCGTTCTTATAAAATTTAGAATCTGATGAAAACTTGCTTAATTAGTTTAGAAAATTTCTTTTTGTATTAACTGTTTCTGATGAATTTTATATTCCCATTGAACATTTTCATTTGTATTGTTAGGACTCCAAGTTTATCAAATTTATTTATCAGATTTATCAAATCTGTGATCCAGAGAAGACCAATGGAAACATCTGACCTGTTGATATGTGGTCTATTTTACAATATTAAAATCACAACCTGAGGTAACAGAGAGCTTATTAGCTGTTTGATAATTAAGTAAGAAAGCAAGGTCTTTTAAATAACAGAAATCATGAAGGTTATAGGGAAGGGAAATAAAGCAAACAAAGATGTCCTTATAAAGACTTTAAATCCCAACATACAGAAATAGTTGGTTGCAGCACTGAAGCTCATTATTTTTAAACCAGACCCTTTTTGTTTCTAGCATGCAATTAATTAATATTAGCTCCCACCATCTATGTAGAACAAA
The DNA here is from genome assembly GCF_001522545.3 of Parus major. Taxonomy (NCBI): domain Eukaryota; kingdom Metazoa; phylum Chordata; class Aves; order Passeriformes; family Paridae; genus Parus; species Parus major. The sequence continues at coordinate 13,630,430 of NC_031773.1, forward strand.
AAAGCTCTGCTGACTGCTCTTTACACAAGTGCACTCATATTTTGCTCTAGAGTTTCTCAGCTGCTCCAATCATTGCCAGAGAAACTGCAGAAAACTACCCTATTTACTTAAAGACATATATTTTACAGGAACTACTGGCTTTCCACACCTGTACCTTACTACTTCTGAAGGAGCTTGCAGGGTTTAGGCCTGCAGTCTGACTTGGCCACCTCTTACAATATTGACCTACTAGGCAAATTAACCCTGTACAAGTCAGTGGAAAAGCAGCAACCCACAATGCTTTGTAACCAGTTAAGGAGGGGAGGCAAAGTAAATTCTCATCTTAGGTATGTCTCTCACTGTGTTTATTCTCTTATGTGAGTCAATTTTTTTACAATGCCAAAAGAAAAAGAAGGATGGTTAATTATTTATTCAATAAAAAAATCATTAATAGTGCAAAGAGACTGCACTGAAATCAGGACCTCATTAACTTCGCCACTGCTGTAAAGTGAGAATTTATTCAAAAATATTACAAACAAATAGCAGTGAATGAAGCAATAAGACAGAGCTCTACTTACAGTGTGAATGTTTGTAAACATCAGAACTAAATGTGAAAGAAGAGCTGCCCAAGACATTTTATGAGGAATGGAATTTGAGCTTTGCACTGGCTATGAATTTCCCACTGCATACAACATAGTAATGCAAAAGAGGTCCAGAACTTCTAAACTGTATGACTGCAAATGTAGGCAGGAAAAAGATTAAAATTAATTTTAAAATTCTGCATTAGAATGAGGTATTTTAAGAGAGTTAAAATGAAAGTTAATCACTATCTTCCTTACACAATTCTGAGAGTCTTGTGCTACCATTTCACACCTACTTCTTGTTTTGATTGATGTTTTACTTCCAAGTTTAGACTTCTGGGCAGAGGTTTTATAAACTAATGTGCTTTATCTTGAAAATAACTGCTGATTCATATTCCTGTATTTGTTAAAAACCTGAAAATCATACAGTAAAGTAAGTAAAACATTAAGACACTGCACAAATATTTAGTCTTCAAAGGAATCTCAAGAACATTGTTATTTCAGATTAATCACTACAGAAATGCAATTTCATACTTAATCTAGATTTTGGGCTTTTGATCTCTAGCTAAGGTCTAGTACACAGAAAAAAAACCCAAACCCAAAACCTTAAAATATATTATTATTCAAGAGGCATTTGCAATATAATTCATGTTTTGCCTTCCAGTTGAATTGAAAAAATCCCAAAACATGCCCAAAATATTGTAACTATATAAAGGTGCTTAAGAATAAATAAATAAATAAATAAATAAATAAATAAATAAATAAATAAAAATCAAGTGAGATGCACAGAAATCTGGAGCTTATAAACATCCTCTATGCATAGCATAGTCAGAAATTTAATATATGCCTGCCAGGAATGAGCTGTTTCGTATGACAAGTCTGGCAGCTGTACCAGAAGTATAACATCAAATTGTGCAAGTGCCACACCCAGTCCAAATGGGCCAATGTTAAATTACAGGAGCAGGCAGGCAAAACCTTAAACTTCAGAACTCGTAGCTAATATATTTCTCCCTGCCTTTAAAAAACTGTGCTAGCACAAGTCTCAAGGATATGGCCACATATATATGAATTCATAGTATAAAATCGTGCCTTTCAGAAGTTTGTCTAACCACGGCAAAATTCAATATGGACACATCAAAATTATGTTAGATAACATCATTGGTAATTTAGAACCCTATATTACACAGTATTCACATGGCTTAATTTTTATTTTCTATTTCGTCTCCTTCTGCCGGTAAAAACAGAGACGCAGCCAGCGGCGCCTGCAATAAGCTGGAGCACTTGGTCCCTTTAAATGCCAGCGATGACAGCGCCCTTCTACAGCTCAGAGCACTTCATGAAGCGGCCCAGGAGACAGACAGCAAGCTAAGGAGAAATCGACAAGCGGAACAAGAACTTTTATCCCGGGACGGGCCGGCGTTCGCTCATCCCAGAGCGCAGCCGGAGCGGGGGAAGCGGCCCCGACCCGCCCGGCCCCTGACCTGCTGCACGCCCGCCGCTCCCGGGTACAGATCCACCACCAGCAGCAGGGGCACGTGGACGTTTTTGCCACTGAAGAGCCGGGGAGCTGTGGGGGGACAGAGACAGACAGAGAGAGCGCGTTAGCGACCGGCGGCGGGCGGGACCGGGCGAGGAAGGGCAGGGCAGGCGCTCACCGCTCTGCCGGGCCGCCAGCTCCAGCAGGTCGCTCAGGGTCTGCACCAGCGTCTCCAGCCGCTTCCTCTCCTGGACGTTTTGAAGCCGGACGACCAGTTTCCTCAGGGCCTGTTCCTCCCCCGCCACTGCCTCCCCTTCCTCGGGGCCGCCGCTGGCCATGGCCGACCCGCTGCCCTCTCTGTGCCCATCCGCCGCTCGGCGGGACGAGCGCAGGGCTGGGCTGGGCGGTGCGGGCCTGTCCCGCTGCTGCAGCCCCGCACTGCCGCCGCCCGGCCGCCGTCACCCGGCCCTCCCGAGCCGCCCCCGCCGCGGCCTCCGGCCCCTCCCACGGCGCTGCTCCATGGACACGGCCAAGGACCGGCCCCCGCGGGCGGGCGGCCCCCGGTAACCCCTGGGAAACGCCCGCGGGCCTCGCGCAAGCGCCGGCACACGGAACAGGCCCGCGGGCAGCTCCCCCTCACCGTGATTGACGACGCGGCTGCCCAATACAGCTGCCGAGCAGGACCCGCGGTCTGCCCGGCAGTGCCTCGCTATAAAAACTGGCCAGCGGTGGTGTGCAGTTATGGGTTGGGTGAGCTTTAGGGAGTGAGGATCTGTGACCCTGTGGGATAGCTACATTAAGGCAGTCTGCTCCTGAAAGGCTGCGCCCTGTGGGAGGGTGTGGAGTTGGGCCTTGGAAGAAGGGAGGAGTGAGGTGAAGGCGTTTTAAGACTTCATTTCCATCTCTAATTGCCCTACTCTAATTTGTTTGGCAATAAGCTAATTTCCCTCAGTTGAGTCTGTTTTGCCTGTAATAGTGATTGGTGAGTGATGTCCTTATCTTGACCCATGAGCCTTTTACTGTTTTCTCTCCCTCCTCCAGATAAGGTGAGTTAGAGTGGCTTTGCTGAGAAGCTCCTGTCCAGATGTGGTTAACCCACTGCAGTCCTTTTTGGCTCCCACCACATTACTCTTGTCTGAAACCATGGATGTCTGAAATCTTCAGTGTGTGTCTTCTACCCACCTTGATAGTAAATGCTGTGTTGTTGAAGTCTCTGCTTGTTCCAGCTTGCAGCTGGCTCAAAGTCCTGGATCACTTTTTAGTAAATAATTTGTTGTGGCTGTAGATTCCTGAGCTAGACATCTTGAGCTTGAGTTAACGTTTCCTCTTCTTTCCATTATGTTGGTAAAGAATAAAAAAAACCTGCTAAGTGTTTCTGAGATTCCTGAATGAATATAGGAACTAATTTCTAGAGATAGGTGTCTCCCAAAGTTCATTTCTCTGCAGATAGCAGTTCCCTGGAGTGCTGGTTGGAGAGGATGCCAGCTTCTGCTAGTCTCTGGAAGTCTGGTAGAGTTTGACAAAAGTTGTCTGAAACATATTAATTAGAAAAGAGGAGAATGGAAAGAATGAGGTAGTCTTGGTAAGCATCTATATTGTAGTTTTCATGGATTTTTCTGGGAAAATCCAGTGAAGATATGTTAATATCTTCACAAAAATGAATGAGGAGAATGGGTTCAAATTCAAAGACAGTAAGTTGAGATTGAATACTAGGAAAAAGTTCTTCACTGTGGGCATGGTGAGGCATTCTAACAGGCTGCCTGGGGAAGTTAGGGATGTCCCATCCCTGGGGTTGCTCAAGGCCAGGTTGGATGGGGCTCTAATCAAGCTGGTGTAGTGGAAAGTATCCTAGCCCACAGAAGGAAGATTGGAACAAGATGGTTTTCAAGATCCCCTTTCAATCTAAACCATTGTATGAACTGTAGAAGTGATTAGAAGTTGTGACTGAGCTGTCTTGTGTTGATGTCTGGCAGGAAAATTGAGCTCTGATAGTAAAGTGTCTGAATGTCATTCTTATCCAAGCATGAGAAAAGGAAAAGGACTTCACCTCTGGAGCGCTTCTTAAATGTTTTTCTACTCTGGAAGTTTCATATGTTTCTGACCTCTTTCTAATGTTCCATCAGTGAATGTGGATGGCTTACCATGAAGACCACAACAAAGGGCCCCAGATCTTTAACTAATTTAAACAATTTTGGTTTTTTTTCTGTTGGGTCTCAGTGTGTTTATTCCATGTCTTCTGCTCTCTATCAGCTGTAGCGTGTTGTGTTGTTTTATGCACATAGTTTGAAAAGACTGTACAGAGTCACAGAATTAACTGGGTTGGAGAAGACCTTTGAGATCATTGAATCCAACCTATGACTAACACCACCTTGTCAACGAGACCATGGCACTAAGTGTCACATCAAGTCTTTTTTTAAACACCTCCAAGGACAGGGACTCAATTTCTTTTTGGCCACAGGCTATAATTCCACATCATACAATCGTCTGGTTTGATATAGCAATTTGCATGGTCTCATCATCTGGTATATAATGAATATTGTTATATTTTCTTGAAATCAGTGTAATGTTATGTATGAATGGAGGATGCACGGACCCTTACAGAAACTTCGTAAGTGAACACAATGTTAGATTTGAGTCTGCTGTAACTGTATTTTGTTTTAGCTCCATGTAGAAGTTGATTGGGGTAGGAGCTTCTGTTGGAGTAAGGCTGCAAAGGGAATTCCAAAGGAAGGGGCAAGCTGCTAGAAAACACACGAGAAGACCCAGAAGAACTTTCTAAATCTGAGTTACGGCTCATGTCTGGGCTTAGGGCTCATCCCATTCCTAGGATTTGTTTTAGAAATTAAATCGATGGTGGAGCTCCAGGTTGATTTGGGTTATAAGGGTCATTTTTGCTTTCTCTTCTCAGTCATCTCTAATGTCTCTTCTGAAAATAATTTTCTTGTCTTGTGCTCCTTTCCCTCTCTTGGCTACATACATTTTCATGTTTGGAATAAAATTTTCTGCTTCATCTTTTAATTCAGTCTGTCCTTGACATTAGCCATCTGTGACTGGATTTTGCTATTAGCTGTGTAGCAGGTCCCTCATTTCTTCACCCTTCCTAGCTTTGGTATTGACACAGATTTAAATGTTCTATGGTGCTTATAGGGTGAGATACCAGGATGCAGAGAGAGATTCTGGGTCAGCTGTGAAAGGAATGTATGTTGCACTGTGATACAAGTATATTTCAGAACTGAAATTTCATCTTTTTGACAGGAGGGGGAGGCTGTGTGCAAAGAAAGACTGTAGGCTGTTGTTTCTGCATTGCTGGGAAGGAAATAGTTTTTCTGGAACAGTTCTTTTCCCTGGATCATTGCTAGTTCATTTGGGCTTTTTGGGGGTGGAACTCCCTCTGGATTTTCTTTCTGTTTGGTTTTGTAGGGGGGAATGTATGTGAGAATGAGTTTGGGTTTTTGTGTGGGAAGTTCTAAATGTTTTTTTGTTTGGTCTTCTGAGGTTTCTTTGTCTTTTGTTGGTTTTTTTAGGTTTTTTTCCCTCTTCCTCATCTCCCATCATTTTATTTGCAGTGCTTTACACCACCTGGTAAGCCTGCAGAAGCTGTGTTAGGTATTGCCTGAGGACTATTCTCTTTGCAAGCTATTTCTGACAGAGAGCAATGTCAGTCAGGTCCATTTTCTCACATTCAGTTTTGTCTCATCGTACTTCCCCTAGAGAGGAGAATGAAAATTTAATTACACAAGAGTTTATAACCACCTTTTTTTTGGTTTTTGAAATCTTCTTTGAAGAGCCCATGCATATTTATTACTGAAGGCATAGTACTCTGAATAAATCTTCTCTCCAGTGTTACATTCCCATTCTGTGTGTTTTAACCCTGAAGCTGGAAAGAGGGTGGTGTTAATTTGAATGACAGAAGGTGCTCAGACAGAGCCTGTTCAGAAGTGATATGATGACAGTTATTTGATTCACTCCTGGACAAAATGCTGATAAATGGTCCATCCGCTTTTATGTTGTAACCAGCAGGGACTCTGTGGTGTTAATGAACCCATTGCTACAGAAAACAGTGGCAGAGCAGGTATTCTACCTTGACTTTTTCAGCTCTTATTTTAGCTACCAGGGATTTAAATTTAAAAAATATTAAGTACTGTCTATAGGCCCTTACTTGATCACTGCTCTTTGTATGTGAGGGTACATCATCTTTACAGCTTCCAAATGGATGGGCTCGGACAGGCACTCTCTTTGCTGGCTAGGAAACTGGCTGATGGCCGGAGCCAGAGAGTAGTGGTGAATGATGATACATCCAGGTGGTGGCTGGTCACAAGTGGTGTTCCCCAGGGGTCAGTATTTGGACCAGTCCTGTCTAAAATCTTTATCAATGATCTGGATGAAGGGATCAGGTGCTTCCTGTCAGTTTGCAACAAGTTGGCACCACAGTGGAAGTGTTGATCTGCTGGAGGGTAGGAAGGCTCTGCAGAGGACACTGGACAGACTGAACAGGATTGATGGGCCAGAACAATTGTGTCAGGTTCCGCAAGTGCTGAGTCCTGCACCTTGGTCTCAACAGCTCCTCAAGAATGGAGTGCTGAAGGCTGGGGCAGAGTGGCTAGAAATCTACCCAGTGGAAAGGACCTGGGGGTGCTGGTCAACAGCAGCTGAACATGAACCAGGGTGTGCCCAAGTGGCCAAGAAGGCTAATGGCATCCTGGCCTGGATCAGAAATACTGTGTCCAGCAGGACCAGGGCAGCGATTGCCCTGTACTCAGCACTGGTGAGGCCATGCCTCAAATCCCATGTTCAGTTTTGGGCCTTTCACTGAAATAAAGACACTGAGGTGCTGGAGCAAGACCAGAGGGTCTGGAGCACAAGTCTTACGAGGAGCAGCTGAGGGAGCTGGGGGTGTTCAGCCTGGATAAAAGGAGGCTCAGGAGAGACCTTATTGGTCTCTACAACTGCCTGAAAGAAGGCTGTAGCCAGGTGGAGGTCAATGTCTTTTCCCAAGTAGTGAGTGATAGAACAAGAGGAAATATCCACAAGTTATGTGAGAGGAGGTTTAGATGCGAAATTGTGAAAAATTTCTTCCCTGAAAGGGTTGCCAAGCCCTGGAATGGGCAGTCCAGGGAAGTGGTTATAATCCACCATCCCTGGGAATATTTAAAAGACATGTTGATGTGGCCCTTAGGGGCATGGTTAATGGTGGACTTGGCAGGGTTGGGTTAATGATTAAATTCAATGTATTTAAAGAACTTTTCTACTTTAAATGATTCTATGAAATGTACCTTTATGAAAGTAGGTGCTCTAGTTGAGTTTCAAAAAGATTTAAGGTATTTGACATGCTTTTTTGAAGTTGTCATTAGATACATTCCTTAAAGTCATCTTGAGTGTTATAAGTGTACGTATGCATTATACAAATATGTATGAATATTTCTATTATATAGAAAAAGATTAAATCATAACAAAAGTAGAATTTTATTTAAAAAAATTTGTGTATCTGTTAAATTGTGCTGACACCTAGTGGTGGGAATACTTCTAATACAGTAGTAAATGGTCTATGGGTCCTTTGGTTCTGTTTTTAAGTTAAACAAAGGCACCTTGAAACTATGCTTTTCTTAGAGGAGGCCAGAGAAGACCTGGATTTCCTCAAAGGAAGGGCTGTCCCTGAAGTTCCTTCCTTTATCTTTCCTGAAAATCATCTTCCTTCTGCCTGCTTTTCCCCTCTCATCATCCTTTGGGGTACACTGCATTGCTATATACTCTATATGGTCTGTATGTTAACACAGCAGATGAGTACTTCAAAGCCCAAGTAAGCTTTCCTGCTGTTTCCTGCTGAATAGCTGATGATGCACTTCGTGGTTCTAAATTAGAAACTGAAGGAGATGTTCAGGATGTTTTCTGCCAGTATCCAGCTGATTAAACAGCTTCTGTTAAAGGGACAAAGCTTTCACTTCATAGAATCATGGAATGGTTTGGGCTAGAAGGAACCTTAAACACCATGAAGTTCTGACCCCCCAGCCATGGGCAGGAATGCCTTCCACTATACCAGATTGCTCAGGGCCCTATCCATCTTGTACACTTCCAGGGATGGGGCATCCACAGCTTCTTTGGGCAACCTGATCCAGTGCCTCACCACATTCACAGTAAAGAATTTCTTTTTCATGTCTAATCTAAACCTGCCCTCTTTCAGTTTGAAGCTATTCCCCCTTGTTCTGTCACTACATGCTCTTTTTAAAAGTCCCTACACACCTTTAGAACTCCTTCCAGTTATTCTTTGCATCCCTTGCCAAGTCCAGCTCCAACTTCACCTTGGCCTTCCCCCATCCCTGTACAACTGGACTGCATCTCTGTACTCTTCCCACGTTACCTGCTCTTGCTTTCTTTGCCTGTACACATACTTCTTGCCCTTTAGCTTCACCAGGAGGTCCAGACTTGGTGGTTCCTATCTCCTGCCTTCCTTGCCAAATTTGTTGTGCCTAGAGATTACTAATTTGTGTGCTCCATGAAGATGCCCTTAAAAATTTGCCTGTTCTGTTTCCTTGTCCCAGAAGAAAGTTTCTCAGGGGATTGGATTGATAAACTCCTTGAAGAGCTGATGTTGACTTTCCTGAAGATGATCAGGCCTTTAAGGGAAAAAAAAAACAACCCACAACTGAAAAATTAAAAAGTAGACTTGTAGCTGGTCTCTAAGGAGGTGTATTATAAAGCCTAAATTTCTGGATCACTGGCTTCAAGGTTATGTTAAAGACAGCTGTGAGAAGAAGGGTAAGGGGCCACCTGTCCAGAGCATGTAGCACTTAGCTATGAGAACTAGGAAAGTGATTTAAGTAGAAAGAAGATTTAAGAAGGAGGCTCCCACAGCTGAGGAGAGAACAGCACTGACTGCTTGAAAAAGAGATTATGAAACAATCATCACTTTCAGAGTGGCTGAAATATATGGACCTTGGATATAATAGGATAGAATAAGGCCATTGGTTTATGAAATATGGTGACCTTCGTACTGTTAGGTCTACTGGAATGCAGTGCCTTTCCTCATGCTACTTCCGTATAGCACTACAATGCCTACAGAAGTGAATTTGCTCACCAGGTAGAGGTCAGCACTGTGTCTGACCTGGGTTGCACTGTTCATTTTGGGATTATTTACTTTATTTCATTCCATTTTAAAGTATTTTCTTAATAACTGTAGCTATTACTATACAGCACCAGTGGGTTTACAGGGCCATGTATGATGCATTTTGCCTGTGTCTAGGGTTTTGTATATCTTTTCTAATATAATTTTTATGGATCCCTTTCATTGTGCAATAATGTCTATCTGTCATCAGCTTTTATAAAGAGTACAAATAAAGGCGGTGATGCAAATGAGTGTAAGTCCCTGAAGCAGAATTCAAGAACGTGGCACCAAAGTAAATCATAATCCAGCAATATAATTTTTCCCCCTCTGTCTGTTCCATTATTAGTGGATTGATCACACTGGTTTTAGTAAGGAAGAGGGTTCTTTGCTCTTATAGGGACAGTTACTCATATGGCTTAATTATTTACTTTGGCAATTTATAGAAAAAAATTCTTATTTGGCTTGCCAGTGATAAAATATAAACTTTCTAATTCCTACAAACTCTTTTCAGGTTTACTATATGGTTTTAGTTCTTCCAGAGAATGCAATGTTGTCCAGTACATGTTTTTGCACTGGTTATAAATCAAAGTAATTTTCTGTATAAGAACAAAGAAAAGGCTTCAGCATGACCTAATTGCGGCCTTCCAGTACCTGAGATGAGCCTACAAAAAAGTTGGAGAGATATTTTTTTAAATAGTATGTAGTGACAGAGCAAGGGGGAATGGCTTAAAACTGAAAGAGAGCATACATTTAAATTAGATATTAGGAGGATTTTTTTTTATTCTGAGTATGGTGAGTCACAGAAGCAGGTTACCCAGAGAAGCTGTGGCTGCTCCATCCCTGGAAGTGTTCAAGGCCAGGCTGGATGGGGCTCTGAGCAACCTGATGTAGCAGAAGATGTCCCTGCCCACAGCAGGAAGGTTGGAATTAAATGGTCCTTAAGGTCCCTTTCCTACCCAAGATTTTCTTTGATTCTGTGATTATTTTCTATAGCCTATTTCATTAGTTTGAATGTAGAAATTGTTCTAAGCAGCACTCACTGGATTTGTAAGTAGCTAAAGTGATTGACAATTAGAAAATCAGACAATCAGTGTTCCTACGTCTGTCCAAGCATTCTGGTGCTGTATCAAGCAACTCATGTATGACAGCTCAGCTATCCCATAGCAGGTCCTAGTTTGCTACTGAAATAGCATAAAACTTCCCATTCCCTTTACCAAGCAGACATCTTTCTGAATTAGTTGCTTATCTATTTATAGCCTTTTTCAAGCTAGAAAATAAATTCTAATCTACTAACATTCTCAAAGTAACATAAAGGAGTACTAGTTGGTAGTACTCTTAATTAGCCAAGTACTTTTCTCAAAATATTAAAATTAGTTTAGCCTTTGTCAGCAATGACAGTGGTAAAGCCTATCCTCATTATTTCTTCAGTTAAAGTAGCAGAACTAGTGTTAACTTCATTAATTTTCTTGAGAAGCTTAGAATTTAAGTGGTTCAAACTTGTTTCTTGTCACTGCAAGAGGCTGCTAATCAATATTCTCTCTTCGTAATTGGAACAGCTTTAGTACCAATAAGTTTTACTGCATGAATCTTTTGACAAATTATCTACTGTATCAAACACAGAAATTACTTTTGCAAGGTTTTGTGCACCAGCATGCTACTTGGATTAAGCAATACCATTATTCTAATTTCACAGTAATTCTTAATTTCCATCACCAGTAGCAAATCAAGGGTGAAGCAAATAACAGGTCTGGAAAGGAATAATCCTCTGGTTTAATCCCAGTTCATAATTTTCCCAGGATATGTTAGCATGCCTCTTTTCTTTGAAGAAAGATTCTGCATATTCTCAGTCCACCTTCCAGCATTTTTTCTTGTCTTTTTTCTCTGCTCCTATTCTTGTCCCTCTGAGGATTATTCTTACTCCCTAAGACATTTTGTTGACTTTGCCATGCTTGTTTTCTGTGATCCTTCACCAGACTGCTGCAGGTACAAGTGGTGCCTGCCCCAATGCCAGGGCTCATGCCAGGCATCCGTATGGCAAGGTCTAGTCCTGCTGCCACATGTGGCTGTATCATCAGTCCCCTCCCTCTCCCTGCTTGGCCCTGTTGCTATTTCTAATAGTGATTGTCTTGGATTTCCACAATGCTGATACAAAAAAATTATTGTGGCACTGTCAGATTCTGTGATTCAGCATAATTAAACTGATTTGAAAAGCATTAAGGTATATAAACTTCCTAGTGGTACAATTCCATCTGCTGTGTGTAAATGATTGCAGTATTGAAATTACATTGCAGTTGCTAGAAAAATCCTTCAATCACTTCAGTAAATGCATTGCTGTGTGAACAGTATATTGTGATACTCAGCATGCTGTCACTGACACTGAGCATGTAAACCTACCACATTTATGTAGTTCCTGTACTTGTGGTGATAGACTACAAAGTCTGTTTACACTGGCTGTTCTTATCTTAGCAGTAAGATAAGAACCATGAGCCACAACAAAGGTAGTCAAATATCTCAGTTAATGTTCATTGGAAGTGTGCCAAATCCTCCATGCTTCTGCCTCATTCCAAAGAAGGTATGTGTATTAAAGTGCTCATGAGAAAACCAACTGAGCCTTTGGCACCAAGAGTGCAACACCCAGTAGCCCAGCTGCTTGCTGTAATGTGCATTTATCTTGATGTTATGGATACTGGCTGTGGTTGGCTTTCTGGCAGGCTTCCTACCACATCCGTGGGTGATGTTCCAACTCTGGAAATGAAAGGGTACAATTTAATTTCTTTCCCTTGCAGTCGGTTAACAAGAGCACTGAGTACAAAGTCCTTATTCTTTTATTCAGTATTGCCAGTGTAGTTAAGCCACTCTCAGAATTGATTTGGCATTCACTTCAGCCACTGAAGAGCCCTCTGAGTCATATCAGGCACTGGTTACCTACAGCAGTAGTGGGTCTGTCCACCAGCTTCCAGTAGAACCTGCTAGAAAGGGAACTATGCAATAGGCTCTGCAAGATCACAGGGAACAAAATATTTATTTGGAATAAATGAGCATTCCTTTTTCAATCATGTTGTTAAAGGAGAAAAAAATTAGCCAGATGTTCACTTTGGAAAAATATGAATTTAAATAAGCTTGGTACCAGGTGAGTTCTTAAACAGAAAGGAAAATGTTCTTAAATCAAAAGGAAAATGAGGCCTCATGTATGTTGGTCATTGCCCTGTCCACCTAAGCAGTGATGCCTCAGGAATGACTGTTCAAGTTCTGGCCCACATGATGTGTGTGGATGGCCAACAAAGAAGAGTGAGGACCAAAGAAGCTTGGTACCATGGAAACTCAGAGGCTTTGCATTGAGGAGAGGGAGGTAGGCCTGACTGGGAGGATGTGATTCCTTTCAGAGCATGGTTAATTTGAGAGCCTGATGTAGAGACTATGTCACCCTTTCCAGTCCTGAGCTTCAGTAGTAGCAGAAGGCTTTAGACCAATGGCCATGCATAGTCAAATGCCACTGCATCTGCTTGCAGTTAAGTAGCTCATCATAGCAGGGAAAAGCATCTGACCATTCTTCCTGGTGTGTCAGTAGCTCACTATTCATCTTCTTCTGTGTGACATTGGTTTAGGCTGCAGCACTGGGCTTTAGTGGTCCCCTGCTATGGTTGCAGAGACAGCCTCTGCCCCAAAATAATGGGTAAGGCCCCTTGCAGTTTGCTAAGTTGGTGACTCAAGAAGGAAAGGATGAATATAGGATGCCTTAGAGTATGGTGTTGAGACATGTCAGAGCTTGGGAAGCCACAAATCTATTGGCACAGACACGGTGATGTGATATTAGCAAGATCTTGTCCTTGTAACCTCTGAAAAGCAATCCATGCTATTATATTACCACAGACACTCTGGGGTTTCATTCAGACTGAGCCACTTGAATTTCTGGGGTATTTAATATGTAGATCAGGTGTCTGGCTACTCCCAGGCTTGCTTCTTAGGATTATTTTGTAACATGAACACAGCTTGTAAAGACTTTTTGCTGTTACCTTTGGGAGAATGGTTTAATCAGTTGGGGGTTCATACAAGTCTTGCAATTGTATGCAAAGTTGCATTCAACTGCTACTGGTTCAGAAAGTTTGCAACTGTTCCTGTGAGAGTCTCATGTGTCTCATTCGAGGTGAATGAGGTTGTGAGTGACAAAGTACCTTGCAGTTATTTTTCTTTTCTTCCCCTAAAGACTAGGAGAAAAGCAGAGCTATTCCTTTCTGCTCCCCTTATCCCCCAAAAGAGCAAGTCTGTATTTGATCTATTTTCTCTTTTTTATTTCTTCCCCTAATGCACAAAACTAGGTCGTAACATCCATCTGCTTGGCAAATTTCTTTGAACTTGCTTGAAGAATCAGCCACAGTTTTGATGTAGTCAGTGTCTTTAAACACCACTGGTTTTAGGAGGCATGTGTTGGTATAGACAAATGCAGCAGTGCTTTCTCTTGGATAGTCAGCCAATAGTACCACACAAGACAAACCAGCTGTTAATTTCTCAGTCACATGTACTGTTTAACAATATTATTTGAGCTGATGATATTTCTGTGCAAGAGTCTAATATTAAAGACTCACAGACTCCTACTCAGAGCATGGTGATTTCCCTGAAGAGTTTTTAGGTGGGTATTTGATCTTGGTGTTTAACAGTTTCAGGAGGTCTGGCATCCTCCTCCCTCTGTGGTAAAAACTGAGATTTGGTTCCTGCAAATATATTCTGCAATAAGACTTTCAATTTCTTTTATAGCTTTTTGTAATCAGTGAAGTGGGACTTACTGTTGATGTATGGCCTCGACTTCTTGATGAATACTGTCCTGACATGTCTATTGCAAAGCTAAAATAAGGCTATATTTAGATGTGTGAGTTTAGAGTCTAGTAACAGGAGTGAATGCCTGGGTTGTCAATATATTGGCCAATAGTTGTACTTTCCATAAGATAAACCTTCATAAATACTCTCAGACAATAACTCATTTTTTTCTGCACAGAATAATTTAGTCCCAATAAAATTTGTCTGGTGCTGGAGAGAGTCTCCTTGACAACAGCCACCTCACCATAATCCTGTTCTCTTGCTGCAAAAGTTCTCTTTCCTCAGTTATGGTTCATTTACAAAGCCCAAATCTCAAATATATCCATTCTACTAAAAGAGGTCAGTCACAACCTCCAGCTGGATAATCTCATCCCTTAGCTGTAGATTAAAAAATTCTTGGTCTTTCAGTAATTATTTGCATTTCATTCCTGATCTCTCAGGGTCCATACACAGTAGGGCTCATGTCCAGTCCATGTGCAAAACAGTCTTGTTTCATTAAAAACTGGGACAAAATGGACATGGGAAAAATTTTGAACCTAGATTATTAGTATGAATTATTATTGTTATGACTATTTTAAAGTATCAGTGAAGCAAAAACAGTTCAAGTTTTATAAGCTATTAAAATATTTATGAAAATCACTGAACAGAAAAAAATTCCTCTTTTATGCTGACTTCATGTGTATTAGTGGCTGACAAATTTCACTAAGTCTTAATCTCTGCTTATGTTATACTCAAAACTTATTATTGCTTCTTAATTCTGTGTAGCTTTGTGCCAGTCACCAAAATTGCAGGGTCAGCAGCCAGGCAATAATATCTAGCATCCTGCTCCAGTCTTGCTGATTGGCATTGCTTTTCAGTCTGTCAGAGGTTTCCAAATATATTACGTTGTCTTTAAATTATACATTTTTAGTTAGAGGACGGTTTTCCTCATTTTTTGTCACATATTAAATTACATCCTTGTTTTGTGCAGCTTCTTGCAGTTGTATTTTGTTAACCATTTCCCACAAAATAGTGGATAGAATGTACTATGTCAATGGATTTGCAATCATTAAGAAGTCTTTGAGGCTAAGAGTTCATTTTAATTTTTCATGAGCTGAAATTATTTCACTCTTATTACAAATATATTTCTTCATGTGACTGTATTGCTTGCTGCACTGAAATAATGTTAAAATTCCTTGTACTGCTACTACACCTTTTTTTTTTTTGCCTTTGATCACATTGGTTACAAATAGCTGTAGATGTCTTATTCCTATTTGATCAATTATGCTTTGACTTAGTCCTTTTATTGGTAAAAAATTGTACTTTGAGCTATTTTGAAGTATGTGCACTGGAAGAGTCTGGACTTAACCATTTTTGGCATATCCTATTTTCTGCTTGTCTGGAGATTTTTCAAGGTTTTTACTGTACAATTAATTAGATTTTGACTTGGGACAGAGTCACAAAGAGGGACTGCAAAGCACTTTGTATCACAGTCAACTCCTCCAAAATAACTGTTACAGAGATAGTGAAATTTTAAAAAATGTAATTAGCTATCTTTTTCATCATTCCACTACAAATGGAATTTTTTGAAAACTAAAATATAAGACAAAATATTTGTAGTGGAACATACACTACAGAAATATCCAAATCTGGATCATGGCACATGTAAATATTGATAATTTTCCTGTGTCAAAGGCCTTTCAGAAGCCAAGGTAGATACATAAGTTGCTTTTCCCCTGTGCATTGATCCAGCCATTCCATTGTAGAAGACCACTAGGTTAGTCAGGCACTGTTTTCCCTTTTTGAAGTCAGAAATCACAGAAAACAAATACAGTCTAACTTGCCAGTATTAAGTCAATATATAAGTCAATATATAAAAGATCTCTTTGCTGCAAATGAAACTTAGTTAGCAGGGTACCAGTTATATGTACGACTGGTGGCTATGGACTAACAGTCTACATTGTCCAAATCTCTCTCAGAGTCATAAAAATACTGAATGTTTCATTATCACAAAAAAATATAATATAGTCAATATTCAAGTATAAGGTTTTTCAAGGTGAGGGCTGCAAGAAGTGTTTAATAGAATATCTATGATGACAGTGATTTCACATTAGCATTGTTTCTGTCAGATTGCGTTTCTTTATGAATTAAAAAACCACAAACACATGAAGTCTATTTTTGATGCCAAAATTATTACTGTTCCTTCCTTTTTACTTGCTAATTGAAAAACTCACAGGTGAGACTTAAATGTACCATGTTAGCATATTCACATTTTCCTCTTAGTGCAGAGAGCGTTAACAAAAAGTTCATGCAATGCATCCTCTTTCATCAGCCTCACTACACTTGCTGCAATAATCCCTTTATTTAGCCTTGTATTTATTGTTCAATCTTGCATTGTTTTTTCACTTCCTCTCTAAACATCAGAGGTAAACATGAAGTTTAATTTTAAGAATGGTTCTGTTCTGAAATCTTAATTTTCTATTCTACTTACTGTGTTAGACCTGAAAGTGTTTATTATGGCAAAAATGCTCACTGTACACATTGCTTGCAGGAGTTGCTGAAAATAATCAGAGTATTGCTTTGTGAGATTGCTACATAAATATGTTGAACTATCTTCAGCAAATTAAAATCATTGTTTATTTGCAAGAGCTTCCAAGCACTATATATTTGCTGACAGGTCTGCATTTCCTGCTGATGAATACATCTTTGAATAATTTGAACTTGTTTTGGAGATAGTTACCGTGAAAATCTAGTGACTGCTGCCATTCCATGCTAACATGATACTTTATAGGCTTCAATTGCTCTGGGAAACAGTGTAAGCATAAAACTGATGAAGGTAGCAATCAGAAAATAAACAAAATGTGTCAATTTTGTGAGAAGATCTGTTCTTCTGGAGTTAGAACAAGCGAAATTTGAGTGGTTGCCAAATTTTAAACCACCCTAATACAGCTATAGACCAAAGTAGCCAACATTTTTTTGTGAATGGGACATGTCTGTGTGCTGTGGTAGAATCAGGGAGGTTTTCTGATGTCCTCACAAAAATCAGAAGCCTTTCTGCCTTCTTGTTTATAAAAAGTAAGTAATTGGTCTCTTGTTTGATATATATATTTGCTGATGAAAAAGGACTGTAATAATTTCTTTTCTACACCAAGGACCAAAAATTCACTTGATCTTTTTATGTTTGTATTTTACTATACACACAGTCAAAAAGTCATTGCATATTTTAGCTGTAACTATTGTTTCTATGGCCTTGAACATCAACATTGTGGCTATGACTTATCTCATGAATAGTTAAATTCTGTGGATGCTACTTGTTCCTCTCTTTGCAGCTGCTGTTTCTGTCCTAAGAGTCGTTTTCACTGCCTTGTGTAGAAATGCTGCATTTGCCAGGCTTATTCACAGCTCTAAAGCCATCATGCTCCATTGCAAATCTTAGATGCAATTAACATCATCCTCTCTCAGCAAGATCTTCTGCTCATGTTTTTTTCTGTCTTGAACAGTTCATCACTAAATGGATATATTACTGTATAAATCTATGGTGTACTGACAGCTTGAACACTTTATAATTTGTCCTGTTATCTCAAGAAGAATATAGTAAAACTGGAAACATTCTATCTAATATGTGGCTGATTTTGTGATCAAGGAATTGAATGATTCCTGTATTGGGGACAGTGTGTTGAATCCTCATCCAGGCTCTTTGGTCTCAAAGAGAGACCAAAGTTATGCACTGGGTTATGCATATATAAAGCTGTGAATGGCACAAACTGCATAGGGAACTTTTTCCACTCTCATTCTGTGCAAGAGTTAGTGGGTGTCAAAGCCACCTAGCCCATGGTAGGGTGCAAAACGTAATTCATCATAACATGATATTAAGCTGTGGAACTGGTCATCACAGGACATTGTGGAAGCTAAAGATTTACATGTGTTCTGAAAATGATTGGATTAATTACTAGAAGAAAAATATCTCAATTACTATTAAGTACAAACATTCACTTTTGACTCAGGAGGTCCCTGAGATGCTTGTTCCTGGAAGCAGTGCTGAAACTTGCACTGCTCAGATCAAGCCTTACCATCCGGCAGGTCTGTTCTTACTCATTTGTGTGGTTCTGTAATCTGACACCCAAGGCCCTACTGTGCAAATGCTGGGGAGAAATTTGTCCAGAAATGCCAATGCAGCTGAAGAAATGAAAGGTATCATCACAATGAGAGAAAGTCCCAGTGGCTCAGTGAAGTTGAGGGAGAAGCAATAAATATCACAGAATGGCTAAGAATGGGAGGAACCTCTGGAAGTCTTCTGATCCATCCATCCTATTCAAGCAGGGCCACTTAAACTGGTTGCCCAGCACTGTGACCCTGCATCCAAAGAGGGAGATTCCAGCCCCTCTCCAGGCAACTTGTACCAGTGCTCAGTCATCTTCATAGTGCAAACGTGTTTCCTGATGTTCAAACAATGTCATCTCTGTTTAATTTTGTGACCCTTGCCTCTGGTCCTGTCAATGGGGCACATCTCGAAAGAGTTTGATTCTGTCCCCTTATCACACTCCTTTCAGGTCATTTTTGGAAAGCTGCTTCCTTTGTTGGGTGTCCTCTGATTTCATGGTGCATGTGGCTGTTCTTCTCCAGCTGCAGGACTCCACACTTCTTATTCAGCTTCCTGGGTTTCCTGTTGGCCTGTTTCTCCTGCCTGTTAAGCTCCCTTGGAATGGCAGCATGGCTCTCTGGGCCCTGCTTTCAGTTTTGCATCATTTGCAAACTGGCTGAGTGTACACTCTGCACCACCACTTAATGAAGGTGGTAAACAGGATTAAACCTAGTATTGACTCCTGTGGTACATTGCCAGTTACTGGCTTCCAGCTCGACTTCATGCCACTGATCACCTCCCTCTGGGCCTGGCCATTCAGTCCGTTTTTGGTCCACCTCCATCTGCTTATCCAGCCTATACTTTACCAGCTTCCCTATGAGAATCTTCTGGCAGACAGTGTTGGAAAGCCTTACTAAAGCCTTGCTAAGTATTCATTGTACCACCCTTTTCTACCAGGATAGTAATTTCATCATAGAAGGTTGTCAAGTTTGTCAAGCATGACCTGCATTTGGTGAATCCATGCTGACTCTTCCATATGATTCTTGTCTTTCATGCGCTTAGAAATTATTTCCAGGATTAGCTACTCCATCACCTTCCAAGGGATCAAGTTGAGTCTGACTGGGCTGTAGTCCCTTGGGTCCTCCTTCTTGAAGATAGGATGACATGTGCTTTCTTCTAGTCTTCAGGCATTCCTCCCAATTTTTGTGGTAAATCAAGGATTATAGAGTAGCATTAAAATGCCATCAGACAGTTCCCTCGGGTTCATCATCCATCCCCAGAAAGAACTCCATGATGTTTGGGCCCTCCAATATTTGAAAGGGAAGTCTAGGAGCAGCTTTGTCTTGTCAGTTGAAGCAAGAAACAAGCAACACTGAAGCAAGCCTAACAAGTGGGAGATTATCACTAGTGGTTGAAAATTACTGATACATAACAAATTCAAGATGGAGCTGGTGTGATGCTTATGCTAAAACCACTACTGAAGTTAATAAATGAAAACCATCAGTAGTTCAGCAGGCAGAGTCCCTGGATGCTACAGAAGATATGGATAGTCAATATAGAAAACTCATTCAATTGGCCTTTTTAGCTTTATTTGTATGCATGAATGGTGTTACTGCCAGCTGCAGCAAGTTTTGGCTTCAAAGGACAGCACAATAACACTCTGGAGGGAACAGTTATCCTTTTCTGCTCATTAACAGACTTCAAGTGTGGCTCTGGACTTAAGAATAAAGGTTTTCTTACTAGAGTCCCTGTCTAAGCTCTTTAATCTTTATTCCCTGCCAAAACCAAATTCAACAGAATAATCTGTTTGGACAGATGGAGGTGAAGGCTGTCATTTTATACAGTTTCATACTGTTGATATTCTGAGTGCTATTCAGTTTGACCTGCCCACAAACAGCTCACTTTATATTTCCTATTTCTAAATTCCCCTACCTGAAATTCAGTTTTGTGTGACAGCTCTAACACCACAAAGTTATTCTAATTCCCTTCCTCCAGCTCTTGCTCAGTGTCACAAGCATCCAATACATCTGCAATATTTCTTAAGAGAAATACTGCTTCTTTGCTTTCTCAGCTTTACCTGGTGCTACCATAGATGACAGTTCAGCTGACAAAATAAAAATTTGCATCGCCCACTCACTGTGCTAACTCCTGACTTCTGGTAATGGCCATGTTCTTCCAGATGCTGCAAAAACAGATCTAGAAGCATGAAAGCAGTAGGCTGCAAGAATTGGAGTATATCCATTGACTCCAAGGCATGTAAGTAAAGGCTTACTTGCCTTAAAGGACTAATTTCTCCTGTGCATATATTTTGAGGATTATTGGAGGAGTGTAGCTTGGGAGAGTTTCTACTGAATATAGTTAACCTTGAATTTGTAGATATTCACTAGATTAACTACTTTAAGGACTTGTACCAAAGGAGGAGGAGAATGCTGCCCTGATGGATGACAAGGTGGCATCTTAGCAGCCTTTTTTTTTTGAATGTTGACCTTTGCTCAAGCATTGACAGAGTTGCTAGTGGAAGCAGAGGTCATGGTCTCTCTGCAGCCTTATCTAGCCAAAGTAGAGGCAGATTAGAAAAACACAGAGATAACATAAAATATGATAAAATATCCAAGTCACTCCTGCATGAGAAGATTCCTTCTGTATACTGAAGGTAGATGCAGAGGTAAGTTGCCTGATACCAAGATGAAGGTAGAATGCAGAAAAACCACATGGAGTAGCATTTTTTGATGTGAGTAGCATTTAGTGATAAGCAGCTGGACCCAAGAAAGAAAACGTTTATGTCTTGGGCTTTTGAATGGATACACTGAGAATAATAGTGCCATGGAGGCACTGATGCCGGCATTTCATTGTACCTGTAAGCTTCTCTTCAATGCAGGATGGAATGTCACAGAACCCACCTTCTGAGGTAGAGGTGACTGGATTTGTGCTGAGAGCCCATCTTTCGAGGTAGAGGTGATTTGATCTGTGCTGTATATTTCAGTAATGGATACTACAACAACTGGAGAGATTATTTTTCAGAATTAGTGCTGTTGTCTATGATGACCATAATGCATGGGAAGATGCTGGCCTCACTGATCTCTCAGCCTGCCTAGGCTGTCTTTAAAATTCAGTTTTCTTAACCACAAATCTATATAGCAATTTCTTCTACCTCTGAATGTAGGCAGAAATATCATCTCCTCAGGACTGCCAGGATTCTCTACAGCTTCCATGGCTGCCAGACTGTTACTAATGCCAGCTGCAGAGTTTTTAATCTTCAAGGTACAAATTATATCTGGAGCTGGGCATCTGAAACTGTTTTTTTTTCTCCTTGTGACAGCTGCTTCTTTCAGCATTAGAGTTGTGTGCAAATGGCTCTTCTCTTCCTGGCACTGACCTTTCAATTTGAAATCATAGTAATTTCCTTTAGGAAGCTATCTGCGGAACTTTTGCATATCTGGGGAAGCAGACATTCCTGGGATTGGTCTTGCTGGTGTTCTTCCAGTCCTTTAAGGTTTGCCATTGTGTAGTCAGTTGACAAATGCACGCACTGGTCAAGGCATTGAGGTGGTCAAGGCTAGTGGGAGTGCATCAGTGAGTGCTTGTGTGTTTATATTAGAAGGAGACACACAGTGTCTGCCAAGCCTAAGGGTGGTGTTTGAACCCTGGGTAGGCTTGTGTGTCTGTGCCTGGGAAAAAGATCTTGGCTTTACCTTTCTGGCCTTGGTGTCTCAAGTGCAGCTGCTGTATTCATCTTTCTCAGTGGTCTTTCAGGGTGATGGAGCCTTTGACATTTATTTCTCAGTAGGAACCTTGTGGGAGATAACAAATAGGATTTGGTTCTTGTTGATGGCCCCAATGCAGCTGAGGGGCGCTTGGGTGGTAGGGCCTGACCAACCTTATATTATATATGTTTGGAAAGCAAACGTTCAAATTACTCAATCTTCCCCACCAAACTTGTTCATTGTGGACATGCATGGGTTTTTCTCTCTTTTGTTAGTGATGGCATAGCTCTGGAGGGCAGTATAGGGTCCTGGGAAATGTGGCGTTAGTGCTAAATAGCAAATGTTAGGCTCCTTGATATCCAGAAAATTGTGGCCCCACTGTTGCTCATCCTGTGTGTATCCATTAGTCATTCCTATCAGGAACAGAATGGTGATGGCTCAGGTGATCTGGCCTACCACAGCAGTACCATGTATCTGAATGGGCAGCTCAGGCCCTTGACCTGGAGTAAAACCTATAATATGTGGAGAAATTCTTGTGATCCCATCTGCAGGAAAAAGCCAGGCCCACAAACTGGAAACAGAAGATGTCAGAGACCCTCTGTAAAAAGTACAAGGAGCAAATACAGCAGATGTAGAAGTAAGATCAATGAGAACAGATGTCATTGTGGAGAGTGCTGCACAGAGGTAGGAGTCATCCTTTAGGTGTTTGTTTCTGTGCCCTGAGCAGACAAATGGAGCACACAGTGCACATGCTGTATTGAGGAAGTGTGCAGGTGAGAAGACAGCAAAGAGCATAAACAGATGCTGAGCACTGCAAGTGCGGAGTGGACATAACAGAGCAGATGTGGTCTGTATGGTGCTCTTTGGGGTGCAGAGAGGAAATTGCTACCTGGGGAGATGTTTGTGGTCATGCAGATGTAACCTAAGGTAACTTTAATGCAGTTCTTGGTATCTGACCACATCCAGCTTAAATATGCGTGTCTAATGAGCTAAAAGCATTATTTAAACATCTCTTTAAAACCAGGTTTCTACAGGGAATTGCCTTTTACCTCTGATCATCATAGTGTTTTTCCAAAACAGAAAAAGTTTGTATATAATGTATGTACATTATTATATATGCACTCAGGCAGCGTTACTAGCCTGGTAGGCCGAGTCATCTGTAGCCATCGCCATTCAATTTCTGAAGGGAACACA
This sequence comes from Parus major, assembly GCF_001522545.3. NCBI lineage: Eukaryota > Metazoa > Chordata > Aves > Passeriformes > Paridae > Parus > Parus major. Next base: position 13,653,336 of record NC_031773.1, read on the forward strand.
TAATGTATGTGTACATACATTCTGAAGGGAACACAGGATGAACTGTGTTAACAGACACAGAGATAAATATGTGCAGAGAAAGACCACAGAAACAAGAAACATTTGCTCTGAATGAGGTCTTCTTTAGCTCTAGTAATAAAATTTCATTTCTGTGCTATGGATGTGTTTCAAACTTGTTACGCAAAATCTGCGTTAACAAACCCAATAAACTGGGCCTATTTTAACAGCTATTAGGTGGAAATTAGTGTCTTTTGGGGAACAATTAGAGCTCCTCCTAGTGCCTGTGGAGTAATATTGTAGAGGAGCTGTACCAATTACACTCAAAATATCTTGCAATTTCCACAGAAATAAAAAGTAATTAACAGCTTGCATTAGTGTTCTCATTATCTAAGTTCTGAACTGTTTCAAGGCTAGGATTTTAATTGGAAAATTATTGGAAAGCTTTCCCGTAAGAGCTATTCCCTTTTCCTTTCTATCCCTCTGTCTTATATAAACAGATTTTTGAGTACTTGTTTGTGATACTTCTGCTAGGGAAAACAGTTACATCTTTGGTTTATTAGAGCCAGACAAGACAACTAGGAGAACTGGATAAATCTGTGCATTTTCATGATTAGAATGCTTGAAATTACCCATCAGCATGTATAATTATTTTCTGTTTATCTTATATTTTCAAAACAAATTGTTTGTATACTCTTTGTATGTATACTCTAAAGAATATTAGCTAGCTACTGGTTACAGCCTAACCTTTAAAACCAATAAATCAAACTGGGAGGGAATTCTTCTTTTACAATATTCTTCCTGCACTCTGCTATAGTAAAACTTTTCTTTCCAAAGGAATTCAAAGACATACAAATGCTAAGTAGTACTTTAGTAATAGAATTGCATTAATATTTACCATAATCTATATAAATATAAGGGTTTGCTCCACCTGGAAAAGAGGAGAAGATTTAGGGATGACCTAATTGTGGCCTTCCAGTACCTGAAAGAAGCCTACAAGATAGATGGAGTGGTACTTTTTTCAAGAGCATGTAATGACAGAACAAGGGGGGATGGTTCAAACCGAGAGTAGGTTTAGATTACGTATTAGGATGAAATTTTTTACTGTGAGGGTGGTGAGGCGCTGGGGCATGTTGCCCAGAGAAGTTACAGATATTTCATCCCTGGAACTATTAAAGGCCAGGCTCAATGGATCTCTGAGCAAACTGGTCTAATAGAAGAGTGTCCCTTCCCACAGCAGAGGGGTTGTAACTAGATGATTTTTAAGGTAATTTCCAATCCAAGCCATTCTTTGATTCTATGAAGTATACAAAAAATTTCTATTCCATAGTTGAAGCATAATGGCAAATTTAGTTTGAGAAGTTCCACATGTTTTGTGTCAAACTAGGGGACAGGTAGTTACTCACTTTGCTCGTGTTAAAATCACATTGTTGCCAAAAGGCAGCAGCAATTGCTTTTAGACTGATGCAAAATCCTGTTTTAGTGAAGTAACATTGTGGGCTTAAAGCTGGTGAAAGTATTGATATGTGTCAGCTGAACTATTCTAGAGCTTGATCAGAAAAACTGGCATTGCATTGGGAACTTTGGCAGACGGTGTGACAGAACTATTCAGCTTCAGGAAACTGGGATATTTTGGCAATTGAAATCCACTAAAAGGAGATAAAGAGGCCCAAATACCTTGAAAATTTTTTGCATCCTGGAAATGTTGACTATGGTTTTATCTCCATGTAGGTATAAATTGAGAATGTCTAGGTAATTAAATGTACTGCTCAAACATTTTCATTGTAAATTAATCATCTTGAACCATGCTTTTCTACTTTACTGTACTCTTGAGAGAGCAGTTTTAAAAAGCACACAATTACTTTATGCTTGAGATAGCAGAGGATCCAGGGCTCTTGACAGCCAGTAGACTCATTAGGACAACAGCAGATCACACTAATGAGTGGGGTACCAGCTGTGAAGCAATGCAGCATGTGGTGCTGCAAGTATGCATGGGATAAAGATTGACTTTGATCATATTTCAGCTCAGTATTAAACTGGTCTCACAGACCACTTGGACAGTTTGTGCAGTGCAAGGACTGTGCTTGTGGCACTAAAGCAGGAAACCTGTTTTCAGAGCCTGTGATCTTCCTTGCTGCTGAAGAAGCATTGTGCCCACCTAGAAGGCAGCACTGTTAGGTTGCTATGATAAAACAGTACTTTATGTAGGGACATAAAGAATGGGAATTTAAGCCTTAGTATTTGAATGATACCTCTATTTCTACCTTTGTGAGGCACTGAGTCCCTCTTAGTCTTTGAAAGGAGCCCAAAACTGAGCAGAATTACCCAATCCTGGAAACTCTGATAAGAGGAAGCATCTGCTTTTCAGGGACGGCATGTTAAGAGCCTTTGTCTCTGAGATACTTCTGTCTGATGTTAGTGTTTAGGGCCATGTATGTCAAAGGAGGATTCTTTCACTCGCTGAAATAAGCTGTAATGAAACAACATATTTATCATGGATAGAAGAGTTGACTGTCTAAAAAGCAAGTTAATATGACTTTACCAGGACAGTGAAGAAAACTTAAGAAAATATTCTTCTTAATGTCAGGTTATAAGGTAGATTGCAATGTGATGTAGAGCACAGAAGTATACTGCCTTAGCAATGAGCTGATGAAAGCACTATCTTTATTAATTGTACTATTTGCATAGAGGATATTGTTCAGTTTGGGTGAGTGAAATATTTCTGAACCTGCTTGGGCATAATTTTTTAAAAGATGTCATTTGGCTTGCAAGAATCTTATCTGCATCAAGAGAAAATGGAGCCATATATCTCAAGCAAACATTGAATTCCTGTATCTGTTGAATCTAAAGCTGTCACCATTCTAAATATATTTTTAGTCTTTCTGTTTGAAGTGTGGTTAACTGCTCACATTATAAAAGCAACCACTTCCAAATAGATATAATGACAAAATTCCTAATTTTGGGTAGCTGCTTCACTACACTCACCCCTATTGGCAATTTGTTCAGGACTTTTTCTGGCTCCTATTGGCGCTTGAAATGTTTCTGGTGAATCTGTTCTGTTCTGGTGTGACTTTTGACTAAGTGAATGGAACTAAAGTAAAGGATCAGTCTTTTACTGTGAAAGACTCTGGTACTTGTGAACATGTTATGTTTGTCATGCAGAGAATGATGGATTAAGTATTAAAAGGAAAGCTACACTTTCCCATTTGAGGTGTTTTGCTTGGTTTAAGGTCTAGTTCAGAGGTATTCAAAGTACAAAAACTAATGGAGCTTTAGTAGCATATGATAAAAGACTTCAGATATTGAATTATGTACTCTTCCACAGGACTTGTTGGAAACAGTACAGGGAGATATTTACCCTGCATTAGCACATAATATTCTGAAATACACCATTTCTGTCAGGTAATATTTTGATCGCATGATTTAAATAATAGTCTCCTGCATGCTATGTAAATACTATCCTTGCTAGGTCAAATTCAAATCATTAATAGTCACAGTGATTTTTGGTTGTTGCTGTTAGGTTCAGGTGTTACTAATAGATTGTAAATATGCTAAATGAATTGTATTCGTAGAACATGAAGTGCAGCTGTTGTTATTTCTCAGATTAATCACACAAAATTACTTTTGCTGATGTACAGGTTAACTTGAACAATCCAATTGGATATTCAATATTCATATTGTCATCCACTTATTGTAGGCAGAAAACTACTGATTTTTAGAATTCTGTTCTAAACAAAGTATGTTTGACTGGACATACAAGAGAAAATATTAAAAGAAAAATGCAATTGAGACCACTGAAATTTAAATTCTAGTTTTCACCCTCCTTTCTTATTTCTGTTTCCTGTGCAGATGGTTTCTAGCATAGGCTTTGACAGGACTTGTACAGCTCCTATTGATGTCCTATGATTTACAGCCATGCAAGCATGGCTCTTGTAGTCTTTTCTTCCATTCTGACAGGCAGCATACAGCCCTTTCTCCTCTTGGTGAATTGCATCTCTTCTGTAATAGATGGAGAGTTGGCAGAAAAATGGCTGGAGTAGTTATGAAGGTGAGAAAAAAACCACAGATTAATTATCCTGACATAATGTGCATTTTATATTCTTTATATTCTATTCTTTCCTTTCAGTATTGCTACTTTCAGTGTTCTTAAACCTTTGCATTAAGAAGCACAAGAGCACAAAGATAAGGTGTAACCTTAGACCTATTTCCATTAACATGTAGCATAATTTTGTCATATTTTTCTTTGCTACTGCTGCTGTCAGACTTAATTCTTAATAGCATACTTCAAAGGCTTAAAATTAAAGTAATCTAAAATATCTGTCAGTGGCAGAAGAAAATCATTAAACAATAGCAAGTGAAAATCTAAGAACTATCTTAGGCTAAATGTTACCCACATCAGTTGTTCTACCAGAAACCTGATTTTGAATCATCTTGCAGTCTTGATTAGAAATTTTTTTTCCCCATTTATCAATCAGGAATGAGATGGAAGTAGAATTCCTGAGCACTTAAACTAGCTCAGGCTATGACTGTGCATTAAAGTAGGAAATGAGAGGTTCTGGTTTTTCTTTTTTTTTAGAGTTTGTCATTTTAACTTAAACTTCTGAAAAGCTGATCACCCTCTCACCAGGAAACTAACTTTTTAAAAAGGGTTTGTTCTCCTGCATGGTAATTTCTCCTGCTTTAAGTTACTTGTTCATGTCTGTTATTCTTAAATGTCACGTGATTAAAATAAAGCCTAAAATAAAGACTTTCTCATAGCCAGTTCCTAATATCTGACTAACAGTATTGCATTGTGTAAATATAAAATTATTGGATTAAGAGAATGTTATTCCCAAAAAAACCCTGCAAAGTTGCATTACTCACTAGGTTGGTTTCATGGTGTGGAAAGCATATGGGGCTCCTAATATTGAGAGCCAGACTGCTTTTAACACCAAGCATTGCTCTGTCAGGACTTGGGTCCATCTCTTGGTTCATGTACTATGAAATTTTAATACTGTTCTGATGAGGCAAGTCAAATATAGAATTAAACTTTCCTTCTGACACTCATCTTAAAGGAAAGAAAGACGTATTTCTTTAGTAAATACCATATTTAATCCCCACTGTTCCAAGTAGCTCTGAGAATGACTAAGATCATTTGCTTTCATAATGATTATTAATGTTCTCTCCAAAGCTGGGTTTGCAGATGAGACCACCATAGTAACAATAGAAAACAACTTTTTCAGTGATGACTAATAATATAGGCAAGTTGGGTGGACCTCCTGGACAGTCTGAAATAAATAATAAGATTGAATTAAGGATTTGCATTCTGTGTCTTTAAATTTTATTTGAGATACTAATTTTCCTTTGTCTCTCTTTCTATTACCTTTTATGTCAAGTGTATTTTATGGTATTTATAAAAGGTACTGTTATTTATGTTAGATAAACATCACAGGAAGTGAGTAAAATAGAAATTCAGTTCAATACAAAATACATTTACAATATGTTATGTTGTTTATAAATGTATTTCACTGACTCTACATTCAGTCAAAAAGCCAGACAGGTCTCTGGGCACAAAGGAGAGGCATCAGAATGTAAGCTGTCCTTATAAACTTGCAAATATGGCTGCATTAGGCTAAGCTAATCACTGCTGAGGCAAATGAGCACCAGACCTGGAATACTAATAGAAGCTTCTGGCTACAGCCTGTGGTTCATCCAGGGAGACATGTAGCTGGGAGAGGACTATGAAAAAGCATCATGGCAGGATCAGATGGAAAGGAAAAAGTGAAGGAGTTTCTGTAGTGGTACAGACTAAGTATTTTGGATTGACAAGCCTGGGACCTGTGTTTACCAAGGCTGGAAAAGGAGAAGCAACCACTAAAAAGCAGAGTAAGAGAAAAACTTTTAAAATAACAAAAAATAAAATCAAACTAAACCCTACCTGATGATGAAAGAATCCACAGAACAATTGCATGTCATAGGACTGAGAGAATAAGGTTCACAGTGTGTCCAAGTCTTTACTTATGACTCCCAAAGAGCAGACTTAGTTGAAAGATCATGTCAGCTACTTTCTTAAACAAAAGAGGTGAAAGAGAAACTGATGCAGCAAAGTGAGATGAGGAGAGGGCAATGCCAGGTAGTATACCTGGGGTGATGTTGGTCCTAAGTATTTCTCAATGGGGAACACACCTTTCACCATTGATTTGTCTTGAGCAGAATAGGCAACTGAATGTCATCCGAGTCTGTTGTTTTACAGATGAACTTTCTTGGTGTGTAGTAACTTCAAAAACTGGTGAGTTTAACAAACAGCTATTTGAGAGCTTGTTCTCTGCCCCTCATACAGTATATCAGGTACTAAAAAAACAATGAGTAATATTTTGTAGAAAAAATGCTGGCATTGGGTGCTATGTAGGAATCTGTTGAAGTCTGTTGCAAATGTCATTGGGTTTTCCAGAGTTCAAGAAATGCCCTGTGGTGTCAGACCAATCTCTGATGGTGAAAATTGAAAATTCTGTTTAGGGAGAAAAGACAAATCTAGCTGCTTTCTTCCATCCATTCCACTTGTACTCCTCTACTATCCACATCCACATTGGATAGTAGAGGAGCCCCTGAGGGCTGCTGGAGGGGAAAGTCCTGGTGTGTTCCTTCAGCATCTGGTACAACACCTACTTGAACCTTTTGCTTCTACAGCTTTCTATGGCAACAGATTCTGCAAGTTCACTACAACCCAAGGGGAAAAAAACAGTTGATACATTTTAATTGACCCCCTTCTATTTTCAGTGCTTGATCATAGTTCTGATACTTAAAGGATTTGGTGAAAAACTTGTGCATGTAACTTTTCTTCTGATTTGTGATTTTGTAAGCTTTACTTGTATGCCCTCTCAGCATTTTTAATTCTCCTTGCAAAGCAGCTGATCTCTCCCTGTCATCATTTGAGCTGCCTTTCTGTGCTTCTTGCCTCTCTCTGCTATTTCCTTCTTGATGTGTGGAGAGTGGGGCTGCGAATTGTGTTTGAGATGAGAGCTTGCCAAGGTTTTGCACGGAGGCAGAACAGTGTGCTCTGTCTTGTTCTGCTGCCCTTCTGGGTTCAGAAAAAACAGATCATCAGCTATTCAGGGCTGCAATGTGCAATGGCTGGGCCTGTCCCAGCCATTTTCCTTTGGCATATTCCTGATCTTGAGGCCATGTCTTTGTGGTGCTCCTAAAAGTGAAATAAACAACGAGCCCTAGAATTCCCTGACTCCAGCATACGAATTAATGCTCCTTTTGGAAAGTTGTAAATAGGATTTACTCCTGCCAACCAGAGGCTAACCACCCTTTCCCAGGAGGGGATCGGTGACCACAATGAATCACCATGGGTTATGTTGCCACAGTCACAGGGGTGCAAGGAAAGATTCCCCAGAATCCTGCTTGCGGTGGCTCTTGCCTCATAGTTGTTCACACTGCTGGGTAGGGAGGGAAATTGTTATTTCTGGCAATGAGTATTTGACTGTACATCAAATCCCATCATTTATTTTGATTTCCGTATTTTTCTTCCATGAAATGTTTAATTCCTTTGCATCATAGGCTGTTTGCTAAATTAGAAATTCACTTTAATATCAGATGCTTTTGAAACTTGTAGATTTTGAGAAGCAATCAGTAAGGCTGAAATAATTTACATGACCAGAAACTGAAACCTAAAGATACTCAGTCACTGCTGCAAGATTTTCATTAACATTTATCCACAAATAATTATTGATATTTTATTCTGAAAAAATCTTATTTTAGAGCTATATTACTGCAAAGCTAGAATATATACTTCTTTGCACAGACATTTCCAATCCCACATCAAACCAGCCTTTGCTTTTGTGGGGTTCCTTCTACAGAAATGGTCCTATTAATACAGCAAATGGCAAAAGACCAGGCAGCATTGGGTCTTGGAAGGTGTATTGCAAAGAAGAAGCATATAGGAGAATCCAGGCCCTGAAGCCCTGAGATGAAGATACGTGGCTGATGGACTCCATGTGTCACCAGCAAGGCCTCAACAGGACATTTGCCTGTAGGGGATCAGCTACTGGCTCCTACAAGACTTTCAGGCCATCCCCTCCTCTCACCAACAGTCTTCCTGGGTTTCCAGGATGCTGGGACATAAGGCACTTCCACCTTATTGCTTCTCTTTGTCTTTGCTCCCAATGTCCAGAAGATGAGGCACTTAGAAGACAATGTATGATTTTGGGGTGAAAAAATCCCCTATCTGGTGGGCATGTTCAAGAGCAAGCAACATTCATTAACTTTTCCTATTAATACTTTTCTGTCTTGAAGAAAAATATTAACTTGAAAATGGTAGAAGAAACATGGCTTTTCTTTTACACCTGGTTTTTCTCTTTGTGTAGTTTACTATTCACAAACTGTAAACATGTTACTTGAGAGTCTATTTTATTTCCTGAAATATTTTTGTAGCTATGTGATGTGAACAGTATTTGTGTCTATCAGAACCATGCAGAAGGTAGAAATGCTTGCGAAGGCACAAGAAAGCATCTGGATGCATGTCAGGTGTTGGGTTTATGCCTGAGGCTGACAAGGACTAATTGTCACTAATAGCTGCCTGAAAGAAGCTGAGCAAGGTTACAAAGCATGTAAACTGTAAGTTCAGCAAAGTACTAGCTCTGAATAGCTGGAGAGAATGCAAACAAGACAGAGGATGTTCCTCTGTGAAATCACTTTGTTTGATAAACCTTTCTTCAAAGTAGTGAGTTAGAAATTACCTGCTATAAAGGAGTTTGAAACAGCAGGTCGTCTTACACAAGTCCTGTGATTTGAAATAGAACCCTCAGCTTGTCTGCAAGAGTCAGATCTCTCCCTTATGAACACACTGCAAAATCTCCTTTAGGAGGAGGGTTTATGTACCATGAAGGTGCTTTTGTTTGTATCATGTGGGTAATGTTCTCTGGTGTCTGAAAGCTTGCTCCCAGGGAGCCTTTGCTGCAGTTCTTGGTGTAAAGAAGTTAATCCTAGCAACTTCAGTGTAAATGTAATGCTTTGTATGTTCAAACACTGAATGCTTTAAAACATTTATTAAGGAACATGGAAGAAGAGGAGTAAAGATGGGAAGATAAGTAACAGAAATAGATTTTAGTTGTAAGGGCTGTTGCTGGCTTTTCTTTCAGAAACCCTCATAATTCTTCGGTTTGTAACAGGGTTTTGATGTCCAGCAGGGGAAATATGCTGGGCTCCAGGAGTGTCTCTCCTGCATTGCACAGAATTCAGATCAGCATTTGGGGAACTGTAAACTGTTAATTGCTATTTCCATTCTCTTCCTTTTAGTCCTTGTGATAATTTTAGCAACTGCATAGGAATTCCACGTTTCACACAAGTGCTTGGCATCCCTGGTTCTGAGCCTGTCAGCCACAACAGCTATACTGAATGAGGTGAAGGAGAATGATACAATGTGGTAGGGGTCTTCTTTAAGGAGAAGGGTATAGATTATAGGTGTAGCACTTCCTTTTTACTCCCAAAGCCAAGCCAAACTTAGAAATAGTCCCTAAGCCTGTTGTCTGACTACCCTTGGGCACTATATTGAGTCTTACTCCAGTGCCTGGGAATAGCCAGGGCTCCATACCAAGTCTCTGTGTCAACAAGCAGCCAGCAATAGATGTTCTTGAAGACTCAGCTGTGAAGGTAGAGGTTCAAGGCTTCAAATCTTAGTGCTGATTCCTGGTAACAAAAATGTTGTCCTGAACTCAGTTGTTTCTTTTTTAGCCATTCATTCAAAACAACTCTTTTAAATGGTGAAGTGAAGCACTTCAGTCTGTTTTGGAGCAACCAACAGGACCTGAGAGAAATCCTGGGGATGGCTGGGGATAGGTTGCTCCTGGGACCATTCCCAGCAGGCAGTATGAACATGGCTGCATCAGTTCTGGCTTTCTGTCTCACACTACTCATGCCACATGTACTCTTGGTGATGAACAAATGCCTTTTGTATGGAGGACAAAGCTGTCTTCTTATCCAGGGCACCCCTGTGCTCCCTCAGGTAAATGTCCCAAGAGCAACAAAGAATGACCTGTCCAGGAATCATTCACGCTGACCTACAGTTCCCTGTATCTTATCTTGCCTTTAAAAATAAATGTCACGTTTAACCATCTTGCAGTCAGCAAGGTCCTCTCCTGCTTGCCATGATTTTCTGTGGATTATAGACAGTGGTCTATCATCTTGCTGGCCAGCAATATCAATGCTCTTGACCATCATCCGACTCCACACGTTTGAACGCTCACAAGATGTGTCAGTGCTCCCTAACTGCTGCTTCCCCACTGCCCTTCTGTCCCCTCCCTGTGCTGATATGTGCAAAGAGTGGACAGCACAGCACAATTCACGTGTGCCAACTAGTGCAAAAAAGCTGTTCGTTACTTCAGCCTTCACTGTGCTGTCTATCCCATGCACCTGTGGACCCATGTTATACTCATGCTATCTCTTTTTACCTTGCTATCCTTTATGACCCTCATTAATTTTAGTTCTAGCTGGGTTTTAGCTTCCCTGATTTTACTCTCCAGTGCCTAAACAGTGCTTTTTGTTTCTTCTTCCTGCATATTCCCTGTCTGTATTGTAGTTCACCTGGATGGTCGTTACCTAGCCCAGCTGAAGCTGAAGCTTCCTGTGCTCCTGCACAATGGTATAGTTACATGCATGAGCTCTCAGTAAGTTCTCTTTAAAATACAATTAGCTCTTCTGGGGACTTTTCCCCTTCACAGCTGTTTCCCACAGGCTATTTCCTGAATAAGTTAATCTGCTCACCCAGAGTCGTGTGGCTCACTTTCCTGGCTCTGCTATATCTGTCACCTCAAGACTGCTGCAGCCTGTGACAAACCACCCACAGCCTGTGCAGTGCTCTGTGACCCCTCTCATCCCCACTTCTTCCCTCCTCCTCAGCAGAAAGCCAAGCCCGCATGAACAAGTCAGTCATGACTGCCCTGCTCTTGTGTTAGGAAAACGTTACAACTGCTCTGTAAGAACATGCTGGATTGCCTGGCCAGTGCTGTGTTGCCCTTCCAGCAGACAACCAGGCGGTTGAAATCTGCAGTGAGGATAAGGGCTCCAAGTCAGAGACTTCAGCCCCTGCCTCCTCATAGTCTGCAGTCTGTAGCACTCATCTACCACAACATACCCCAGATTGGTCCTTGCTGTGATGTTGATCCAGAAACTCTCAGCAGGTCTGTTTCCAGTTTGATACTGGGGCGCTGTATTTGTCAAGGAGTTCCTTAATGTAAAGCATGACACCCCCAGCTCTTCTAACCCACCTGTCCTTCCAAAATACTGTGTATCCATCCATGGCCACATTCCAACTGTTTGCAGCACATCACAAATTCTGTGTCCCTGACTGCAGCCTCTGCAACTGTGCCTGGCAGTGCAGCTGCTCCTCCTGATAGCCAGGCACCTGCATCACTGAGGGCACCTGGGGGAAGCCTTTTTTTTGATGCAAGCAAAAATGGGATGGGCTCAAATCTGCCTTACTTAGGCATATAATTTGGAGCTGTAGAGAGAAGCAGGTGCAGAAAGTTTGCATCATTAGTGAAAACAGCCTGGTACCTTGGAAAGCTGCTAGAAGGAGGTCCTGTGTATTTAACTCCCATTCTTTTACCCAGAGCACCATCAGAAGTACCTCCTATGTATATCCAGGGCCATGTGTTTTGTCATATTGAAAAGCAGGGTCCTCACTGAACTTACAGATGCTTTTAAAAAGTCAGTGGCATTGCTTTGTGATGGGTATTAGTGATTGTTCAACACTTCCTACTGGCAGCCCTAACCTTCCCAGGGGATTAGCACGTGCACATATCAAATGCTTTGAAGGGGTCAAAAATCACTATTAATGCAATTTTCAGGAGTCTTTAATGTTATATTTAATATTATCACCTTGGCTGCTATGCTGCTTGTCAGGGAAATGTTAAAACTTCTAGAGGAAGTTCCATAAAACACTTTAGAGAGGGATCTATTCCAAAATGCAGCAGATTTTAATACTTGCAGCAGAACAAAATAGATTAAAAAACAAAAAAACCCATCCATCTACATTGGTGGAAACAGGACTTTTGAAGTACAGATAAAGAAATAAGCAAGGAAGCAAATACAAATGACAGTGTGCTGCAGCTACATCCTCTTTCCCAGCAATGGAAAGTGCTGATTTTCAACTTCCACATCCCAGTATGATGCTTGGCATGTGTCACTCAACTTTAGGCACTCTGAGTGTATTTTGCCTTTGTACAGGGAATTCACATGGTACAATTTCCTTCTCAAAGTTGCCTATCCATCATGGTACAGTCCTCTCAGAAAAAATCTCACTTAACAAATTTTGATGGATTCATGGTCTGTCAAATCCAAAGGGTCAACCAACTTAATTCAGTAACTGGATTCTTCCTGGTGGGGTTCCAGTTTAATTTGCAAACTCATAAAAAGCACTTCTGTACAGTGTTCTGATCTGAGGCAGTGTCAGGGCTGACAGCAAAGCCAGCTTTTAGCCTGCAGTTTACAGGATATGGCTTCAACTTCTTGGAACTTTAATTTGATGGAAATATTTTGCATTGATGAGGTGAGAGTTTATAAAGTAGCGAATTCATGACAGGTCAGATGCTACTTTTCCAGGGATGGAGAATAGTGTTTAGTCATAAATAAATCTGAAAGCCTTTCTGATTTATTTTTCATTAAATGATAAACAGCTGATGTTCTGGATATTCTGATTATATAATCTGTAGAAGGATTTGGTTTAGAAGTACTGTCCACCTTTTATGGAAGTGGACAGTGATAAATAAAATTTGTTTAGTGAACAGTAGAATGAAGGAGGTTTGGACCAAAATTAATGGGTCTACATGTAGTTCTCTTCTTCCTGTATATGTCTTCCGTGTACACCAGATGCTAGGTGCATGCTGGAATACAGCATTACTCTGATTCCAAAAATCTGAACTGACTGAGAGATGGGCTGTTGTTATTCTGGGCTTACCTGAAGCACTTGAGGAGGTTTCTGTCTGGCAGACAAACAGCTCTGTGTTGGCATACATCTGCTTGAAGATACAGCGTAAGAAGAGCATCCCTGGTACCCCTGGAATCTCATGGGTAGTGAGTTGTGCCAAGTCCTTGATTTTCATGCTGCCTGGTGTTGTAACTAAGTAATTATAACTTTTCCAGGGTAATAATGGCTTCAGAAGGATTGTAACCTGGCAAAGCATCTTTGCAAGTACACAAATGTAAAAAATCCAAATTCTGCAATAATAGAAGTCTACATCCTCCTCCACCTCTGCTCCCCATTTTCCACTGCCACTGGCTTTTAGCATGTGCTGGCCCCTGAGTTTTGGCTTTTAAATGTGTAGCCTGACCCTCACCCCTGGACACCTGCACAGAGGTCAATACACAACACTCTTTCATGGCTGCAGATGCAGCCATTGGGGCACACTGGATTTAGCAGCACATTTTCACATGTGTTGCTGCTGACTCTATCAGAGACTCTGTTTCAGTCAAATCTAGTTAGATCTTCCTTTTGACAGCCAAAGGAAAGCCAGAAAGGAACTGTTCTCCTGCCAAAAACTGATTCCCTGCTCTAAAGCATAAAAAAGTTGTAGATTTTAAAATTAGAGAGAAACCATTAAGTTCAAAAAATGCATTTCTTGCAATTGCATTTTCAATAGGACTGAAGTGGGTCTGCTGGAATTCATATTTCTAGAAAGAAAAAAGTGAAATAATGCAAAATTGGAGTCAGTTATTTTGGTAAAGTTACCTGGGATCGAAATAGCCTGTGCTGTCTAGGCAACCTTAGCTGTACTGCTGCCAGTCTGTCAGGCAAGGAATGCTTCATCTCACAGTTTGTCTTTCTGCCATCACCATCATCCACACCCTTCTCTAGTGCTAAGGCTTAAACTCTTCCTATTTTTTTAAGCAATTTATCTTTTGATTAGTAGGATTAAATGCATGGTGCCAGTACATTCCATATTAATAAATTCTGATGCTACTTCCATTTTGAAGGATTTTACAGAGGAGGTCAATAGTGATGTCCCAGTTTATAGCTTCAGATAATTGCAGTAGAAGGTAAATAGCAGGCTAAAAGTCTCACTGCAGACTGGGACACTCTGGAATAAGAGCACTATATAGCAGCATCAAATCAAGGAGAGGTTGTTTATATGAGAGGTGACTTTTGTTGAGATATTGGAGAAGAATATAATCCGGATCTGTACATATAAATGAGAACCCAAATCAAACACTGGAACACTTATAAACAACTAAAACTGTTGAGAGCTCAGAGATAAGCACATTCAGATAAATGAATGACTGTCAAGATAGAGAAAATGTCTGGAGAAGGAATGTTATATGGGGATCAGAAAACTATAGAATGTATCTGAAAGTGTCTTCTTTCCAAAGAAATCAAACAACATTGTAGTAAGATGAACTTCAGAACAAAAGAAAGTTTTATGGCAATACACTGCTTATTTAAAATAATTTCTAAACTTCTATTTTCAGATCCTGTTTTTATTTTTTAAAGAATTTATAGAGAATTCCTTACGGTCTCAACTTTATATAACCCATACAATTACTGCAAACTCAACAAACTGGTGTGATCATGGGTCAGGGTTTGTGTCTTCTCAGCAGAAAGAAATATTTTTCATAAAAAGTTGCACCCCACCATGGCACACTGATAATGTAAAATTCTGTGTACAGAAAAGGTTTCTGAACCTTGAGACTACAACCAAACTTGCAAGAAAAGGTTCTGTAATTACTATCACTGATTTTCCAAGGTTTCAGACATTATGTAAGCTGCTCTTATAAACTGCATTTGCTGATCTTTTTTTGCATACTCAGCTAGGTGATTTCCCTCAGCCCAGTACAGTAGCATTTCTCAACTCATATAGCAACTCTGTTTGTCAAAATATTGTAGCAAAATAATTGACTATCAAAGCACTATCAGAGTTTAAGGCATCATAACAGTAACAAGAAATTAGTTTATGGACATAAAAAACAAAAGGGGCTGGACATTGTATTGCTGAAACCTACACGAGGTTAAAGACCTCATGCCCATCCGCACAGCACCAACTGAGATGGGAAGAATTCTTGGTTTGAGGATTTGCTCCTTGTATTACTCCATTTTTATTATTTTTTTAGTGCAACTAGTTTTATGTAAATAACATAACCATCATTGATAAAGCTGACCTTCCTTTTCCACAGAATCACAACATTTTTTGCCTCACTGTCTATCTGGCCCCATGGCTCTTACATTCTTGTCTGCACATCAACATAATTTCCTTTAATAATTCATCTTTTCCTTATTGAACCTATAATCTTCTTGAGAATAGAGTAGGAGACTTCCTGGGTCCTGAGTCCTGGGCTGAAGCAAATCCATGAATCTGGCCTCCCACTTGCTGGGAGGCTACTGACCATCAGACTATCACACAACAGACCTACAGCATCTCACTGTGAATCTTGGCTGGTCTGAAGTCTCCAGGAGATTTCAGCACTCATACACCCACTTCTGAGTGTCTGCAAAGACAGGAGCTTATTCCCCTCTTCTGGTCTGGCAGAGTTCTGGAACATGTACAAAGTCCTCAGTAATTTTCTGGAAGACATTTTCTGATGTATGCGATGTATCAACAACATAAAAACAGTAAAATCCTGTGAATATTCCTGGTCTCTGTGAAACAAAAAAAATTGAGTTTTTGAAATCTGGACCAGTTTTTTGCTCTAGTTCACAACATCCTGGCAAGCAATTGTACAAACACCTTAAAAGAGAGAATGAGAAAGTGCTCTGAATCTAAACAGTGTTTCAATTAAATATTCAATCTCTTGAAAGCATAACATCCTATCTAAAATCCACTCAAATCCTTCTTTGAATCTGATGCCCTGTCTTAGGTTACTAATCATACCTATTGAATTTTCAATTAATGTGAAATCATTTATAAGTCAGCTTTTATGATGAAATGCAGTACTATGGAGAGATGATCACAATAATGAAAATCTACAAACCAAACAAATCCTCTTTCTCATGAAGTCAGTCTTCAATGTACTGCATCTCACAGCTGAACTTTTTGTTGTGTTTCTTCAGGGAATCTTTTTAAGAGAGAAGCTTGACATCGTGATCTGATGAGAAATTGTCTGTTTGTGCTTGTGTTGGGCCATCAATGGAAAAATTAAAGCTTTTTGTTAGCCCTCTTGAGTCTCTATTAACTGCGACATACAGAATGCCTCCAGCATCTGAGGTGGCTGTTAAAAAGACGAGTTGTTTTTGTGACAGCCAGCTGTTGTGACAATATTCTGTAAAAGCATTCCTTCTAGCTGGCTAGGGATTTGGTGTGAATGCTGTTTCATGCACTGTGTCCCACATTTTTTATTTGGGGCTTACATAAAAAACACTAGTGAGTGTTGTGCTTGTCAGGCAAGTCTGGAGACTTCTGGAAGATTACAGCTTCTCTCCTGCTTGTGCTGTAGAAATGTAGGCCAGTCTGGTCTTGGAGAGCTGCTGGACCTGAGGGGATAGTTTCTGGTAAACCACCTATTGGATCAAGGGAAGAGGGTTGATGTAATCTTTTTGGACTTCAGTAAAGCTTTTGATACTGTCTCTCACAGTAGCCTTCTGGACAAAATGTCCAGTGTTCAGCTGTTCAACCAGAGAAAGTGCCGGATTCTGCACCTCAGATGGGACAACCATGGGCAGACATGGGGAATGAGAGGCTGAAAAGCAGTGTCATGGAAAGGAACCTGGGGGTCCTGGTTAATGGAAAATCGAATGTGAGTCAGCAGTGGAGGCAGCCAGGAGGGTCACCCATGTCCTGGGGGCATCAGTCACAGCATCGCCAGCTGGGCAAGGGAGAGGATTGTCCCGCGCTGTTCTGCACTGGGGTGGCCTCACCTCGGGTGCTGGAGGCAGTTTTGGGCCCCACAATATAAAAAAGTCATTGAACTATTAGAGAGCATCTAAAGCAGGGAAACCAAGATGGTGAAGTGCCTTGAGGAGAAGCCATGAGGAGCAGTTGAGGTCACTGGTCTGTTCAGCCTGGAGGAGACTGAGGGGAGACCTCACTGTTGCGGTGTGTGCCACAACAAATCCCTGAATGCGACCTGTGCCTTCAGGGCCCAGAGCACACTACCGACAGAACTGGCAATGATAAAGGAGCGAGGGACAGGTCTTTGTTTGGCTATCCAAAAGGGTTTAACCTCCAGAATGTTCCAGGGACAAAACCAAGAGTGATCTGAGGGCACAGGATTAAGTACAGGATGACAGGGGTGGAGTTGAGGGCCAGGGCCCAATCGAGACAAGGGAAAATGGTGCAAAGGTATGGCTAGGGTCTGGGGAAAGCAATGGGATAATGGAGGTGGGGCAATGCAGCGAACTAGGGCCAGTAGGAATCAGGGGAAGGGAGAACATTCTGGGGATTAACCAAAAATGGCAAACAGGGGTGGAACAGGGGTTACATCAACTTGGTGAATCAATAGAACACCAAACCTTGAGAACTGTTTACATGTGTCTGCAAAGGTCGATGTGCGGAAGGCTCTTCTCACCACAACCCAGAGGGGTGTCTCTTCTTGCCTGCTTTGGCCCCTCCAGAGTTGAGGTATCTGTATAACACACCCTTGGGTCTCCACACCTCAGTGCAGTTATAACTTTTTCACAAGGAGAAAAAGAGGGGCAGGCACTGATTTCTGTGGTGAGTAGAGATCAGACCTGAGAGAATGGCCTCAAACTGTGTTGGAGGAGATTTATATTGGATATTAGAAAGAGGTTCTTTCCCGAGAGGGTGGTTGTGCTTTGGAACAGACTCCCCAGGGTAGTTGTCACAGCACCACCCTGACAAAGTTCAAGTGTTTGGACAATGCTCTTGGGAAAATAGTGTGACTCTTGGGAATGGTGCTGTGCAGAGCCAGTGTTGCACTATATTAGGAACGGTGAGGCAGTACGACACAGACTCTCTTGTGGGTTGTACAAGAGAGCAAAGTTTATTATTCCAGATCTTTTTTTATAGACAGGTCTGAGAGGTAAAACTCTCATTGGCCATTAAACTTACACATCACTATCACTGGTCAAGTGGAACACCACCCCTTGACTGTTTCTTACAAGCAAACAACAAGGATCCTAAACAATGCCTGCAAAAGGTTGTTGTCCTGCTCCAAGGACTGTTTGGATTCCTTTCTATGCTTTCTCAGGCCAGAGTGAGAACCTTGTGTGACTTAGTTGCACACAGGCTCTGTGTTTCCTGCTTGCTTCTTGCATTTAGCATCCACAGGGCCAGGAGTTGGGCTTCATCATCCTGGTGGGTCCCTTCCAACCGAGCATATTCGGTGATTCTGTCATAACTTCATCCCTGATGCTAGAACCTGGAACTGATTCTTGCTCTAGTATCAGGTTGGCCCCTATTGGTCTTTAACAAAATAAGAAATGCCCTGTGCCAATCATACCATGTTACCCAAATCTTGACTAAAAATAACTGAATGTTAACATGCATTTAATTATTATCTAGTTCAGGCTTCTCCCATGCTCAAACATGCAAGCTGACCTATTGTATTAAGAAATCCATTCCTACATGTCTCTAACTGGATTAACTATATAGGTATTATTATACTGTTACTAGAATTCATTTTAGTAACTACAGCTCTCTATTTTATTTAGTTGGTATTATCTGGATCAGTATTAGCTTGCTTTGAGGCAAACCACCAAGAAGGCTGTGTGCAGCTGGCCATGTTGGACTTTGCTCCCTCTTCTAATTTTTAAATTCACATGGCTATGACTAGTACTGCTCACAAGGTGTGGGCTGGTAACTGATCCAGTTAATTACCAAAATTCTCTGGCTACTGGCTATGAGTAACTTCATTATGAGAATCTCTACAGAAGACAGTTAAGTCAGAATGAAAATTTTGTTTTATCCATATATGTGCCAATATATATACAGGAAGTACAAATAATTACATTGTGGTATTATGATATATTCTATTCCCCCAAGGTATGCATTGCATCTGGAAGGCCCTTCCATGCACACCAGCAGCAAAGCTTGCCTGGGTCCTCATGGAGCCGAGCACCTCTCTCTGCTAACAGGATCTGCCATGTTCTGCATCCTGGTGAAAAATCCCCAAAAAGATTGTTTAAAGGTGGAATGAGCAAACCACGATACTCCAAACAGAAACACGAGAACAAGCTCCAAACTCTGCTCCTATGTGGTAAGAAACCTGTCCCTCTCTGAACGACTGCTGGAAATTTCCCCTTTTTTTTGATAACAGAATCAAAGAATTGTTAGGGTTGGAAGGGAACTCCCTCGAGGGAGCGAGATATCCCCGGGCAGCGTGTTCTAGTGCCCATGCCACGCTCTGTGGTAGCAGCGCTTGCTTCAGCTCCCCGTACGGCAGGCAGGGACGGGGGTAGGCAGGCTCGCTCAGAGCCCCTGCAGTGACAGCCAGCGACTGCAAAGGCAGCAGTGCCAAAGGGCTTTTTGGAGCAGTGCAGCCCCAGGGCCCTTCCTGTTCCACACTCTGAAAAGGAGAGCAGGGGAGGCCGGGACAGTCAATCTGAAATGCTCCCCCCAACTGAGCCTGGACGAAGAGAGCCGGGAGACCCCAGCAGTGAAAACCTGCTACTTCCGTGCTCATCAGCACACCAGTCTCACCCAGCGCTTCAGAAAAAGACAAATGCGGACGCTGAACGCTGTCTCCGTTCAAACGATGCAGTTATTAAGACAACTGCGATCCTTACGCGCGCCTGGCACCTGGGACAACGCTCCCCAGGCAGTGCGGGAACCGCGCGGGCAGCCCCAGCCGGCGCCCCCTTCAACCTCATGCTGGCGGGGGCTGCCATTATGAACGGCTCCACGGGCTCGGGGATCAGCCCCCGGGCTTGCGTGGCGCCCACCCGCCCAGGGCTTCCTTCCTGGCTTCCATCCCGACTTCCTTCCCAGCCCCAGCGGACACCGCCAGCCCCGCCGCCCGCCCGCGAGTGAGCGCGGCGGGGCCGCTCCGTGCGCAGGCGCTCCGGGCCGCGCCTGCCCCGTACCGCGCACGGTGGGGGGGGCGGCCGAGCCCGCCCCCTGCGCCCGCCGGGCCGCGCTCGCCGCTGTCTCCGCCTGCCTCCGCCTCCAGCTCCGCCCGGGCGCTGGGAGCGGCGGCAACTTCCCCTCAAGTCCGCCCGGGGGCTGGGGGACGATGCGACCCAGCTGAGCGCGGCCCGAGAGGGGCGGGCGCGCCGAGGACAGGCAGCGTCGGCAGCAGCGGCAGCCCCGCCGCCCTAGTCTGAGTAGCCCGGCAGCCGCCCGCCTCAGCCCCCTGCCCTTCCCCGGTCGGGGCGGGAGCCGCCGCGGCCGTCCCATGTCCCGCAAGGCCAGCGATAATGTGGAGTACACGCTGCGGAGCCTGAGCAACCTGATGGGCGAGAAGAGGCGGCGGCAGGCGGACGGGGCCGCCGGCTCGGGCGCGGCGGCGGGCGAGCGGAGCCTCATCGCCGCCGAGTCCTGTTCCAGCCTCAACAGCGCGGCGTCGGGCGGAGAGTTGGAGCGGGCGGCGCGGCGCCAGTTCCAGCAGGACGAGACCCCCGGCTTCGTCTACGTGGTGTCGGTCTTCTCCGCCCTGGGGGGCTTCCTCTTCGGCTACGACACCGGCGTGGTGTCGGGGGCGCTGCTCCTCCTCAAGAGGGAGCTCAACCTGGACGCGCTCTGGCAGGAGCTGCTCGTCTCCAGCACGGTGGGCGCCGCCGCCCTGTCCGCCCTGGCCGGCGGCGTCCTGAACGGGCTGTGCGGCCGGCGGCCCTGCATCCTGCTGGCCAGCGGCCTCTTCACGGCGGGGTCCGGCGTGCTGGCCGCCGCCCGCGACAAGGAGACGCTGCTGGCGGGACGCGTGGTGGTGGGGCTGGGCATCGGTGAGTGCCACACCGCCCCGCCGGGCTCCCTCCCCCGCGGGGACCCAGCTCTTGCCCGTCGGGGACAGCGCTCCCCCGGGGCAGGTTTAACCGAGCCGGGGATCGCCTGTCCCTGCACGCCCGCAAACCCCTCGCGGTGAAACAGAAGGCGAAGTGGCCCCGGAGCGCCCAAGGTTGGGGAGCTGGCGAGGGGAACGCTTGGCTGAGCGAGGTCCGGGGTGGGGTCCCGTGGCCGTCGCAGCGCGGTGTGTGTGCTTGCCCTCTTCGATTTTATTACAGGTGGTGTGGTCCTGCCCCGTTGCTGGGAGAGTTGTCTGGTCAGGGAGAGAATGGTCTCGCATCCTTTCAGTAGTTTCATCTTTAGGGTCGCCTGTCAGTGTCGACAGCGCACGCCGCAGGTTTTGCATTTGAAGGTTCTGGGAAGTCAGGGGCAAAGAGATCACGCCGGACTTTCTGAATTGTAAATACCCTTTTACTATTTCCTCGCATAGTTTTTTATTGGGCACTAAAGGAATTCCTCTAGGGCAAAATGAGGTACTAATCTCCCTGGTCTGAAAAAGTTAACCCTTGGTTTGGAAGGCTTTGGGGTTCATTAATGACATAATGAACGTGAATTGCTGCTCTTTATTTGCCTTCCTATATAAGTTACAAGCAGTGGATTCTCGTAAAACTTTATAGCTGTCCCAAAGAACTTGCAGGGCTGTTTCCTCTGACCTATGAGACTGGTTTCTGTGCCGACTATATCCTAAATATCCCTCAAATGTGGGATGCTCTTCAGCTTCAGCTGCCATCCTCTCTGGCAGTAATTGAATTGTACTCATCATCTAAGATGGGCTGTATGAGGTTAATCAGAATCCTTGGGCTATAGTTGCTATAATCTTGCTTCCCTTTCTATCTGAAAGCACAAGGACAAACTGAGAAGTAAAATTGTTTTCCTCTGTGTGGCAAAGTTATGTTTCTTAGCCATTGGATAATTTTCTGAGTCCTCAGGCTTGTTACAGACACACTTTTTCTGATGCAAATCGTGGCCTTATTAAGGAAGAAGAGTTAGTGAGTCATAATAAGGGCTGTCAGAAATAAAATTGACTCCATCCATGAAAGGGCTCATGCTGGTTTTCCCATACAGCATCATCTTCAGCTTGCAGTTTTCTTACCCCAAGTTGGGTGGTTTTCATTTATTTTTTTTTTAAATGCTACCTTTCAGTGTGTTTTTTGTTTAAGCAAGACTTCAGGCTGCAGAATGTTGATAGTATTGATCTTGGAGGCAAAACTGACTATGAGATTGAATGGATAATAGGAATTTTGATTCCTATTGATTGATGACAATATGTGGTACATATATTTAGTGGTGGATGCTAAAAATACCAAGTGTGATGTCTTTTTGTGTTTGTAAAGCTTGTGTTCCTTTACCATAACTGGTTACAATGACAACTTCAGGGGGTATAGAGAAATGAAACGGATGGATGGTTTGCTTGACTCCTCTGTGTGTGTTTTGGAGAGAGATATATGGACATGTTGGAATTGTCTTACGGTGGTGCATATAAATGATACTCGAATTGTTGGAGAGATACGAGACTTGAGACTTAATATAATCAATATATAAACCACAGAAATGAAAACTAGGAGCCCTACATCTCTTGTGTGCCCTGGGGATAGCAATCTCTCTTTAGCCTCTGTCCACATGATGGGCAGAGGTGGTTTTTCTGCTGAGACTCTGGAGGGCTGAAGAAGTGAGAAATATCCTGAGGATTTTGGAGCACAAAGACACTAATTTATGTTTTAAAAATGTGTTGCATTTTCTTTTTTATTTTTTTTTAAATCACAGACTGCTATTCTTTATGTGATGTAGTTTAGGGCCAGAAACAAAGCTTTACCTCAGATTGCCATGACTGAAGCATGACAAGAGACTCCAGGAATTGCAGAGTCCAATCCTAACACAGTTTATTTTACAAAAGAAAAAACCTGTTGTGGTTCAAAGCTGTTCTCATATAGCAAACTGGAGCAGTCTCTGCATTAAATCCCCCACCAGAGGGAGCCTGGATAATTTAATGAAGGCATTAGAAATTAGTGGAAGTTTTTTTTTTTTTTTTCCCCTTTCATCTCTTGGAGACTTCTCATTATCATTTTACTGCCCAAAGTGAGCCAGAACTTCCTAGTGTTGGTGTAAGATGTCTGTTCAGTAATGTGACACTTCAGTGATAGTACAAAATGCTAAAATGTGAGTATGCAGTGGTGTAATTACAAATGCTTTCCTACCTGAAAACCAGTAAAAACTTCTTAATTGTGTAGAATATTATACATTTCTTAGATTTCTTTCCTATGGCACTCTGCAAATTACCCATCAAGAGATCTACTCTAGACACATGTGGGATTTTTTACATTTACTGAATGAATTACTGTGTTATGATCAGTACTGTGGTGCTGTAAAAGCTGATATGGTGATGTTCCTTCTGCCCTTGCTGGTGTAGGGTAGATCAGTGTTAATTTTGATTGTGTGAGAAAATGGCTATTTTTCTTGTGACTGATTTATAAAGGAATACAGTTAAACTTTCAAGGATGAAAACCACAGGATATATCATGAAATGAGGAACATCTCTCATTTGTCTGTCTTGTCCATTTTTTACTGTTTTTCTTAGAGCTGTTTTGAAATGGAAAAATTCTCCTTTTTTCTACAGCCATTACAGAATGAGGTGATTCTGGAAATAAAGACCTTCTCTCAAGGACAAGCCTAAATCCTCTTTTATTGCAAATGTTGAATAGATTTTTATGGTGGAAACTGTTCTGTTCCCTTTCTGTCCCTCTCCCCCTCAGTATTAATATGAAATATAGAGAATGCATAAAAATGGAAAACATGTTCAGCATGAGCTTAGAATTTCCTTAGATCTTTTCAGATCTGAATTTCAAAATACATAGTTCATGACAGTTCCAGACTAAACGGCTTAAGAACAAAGTTATGGCCATTATTCCTTCCCACCTGCCCATTTCCAAGCAATTCTGGTGTCCTGGACTCTTTAGGAATTTATCTGAGCCAAATGCCAGGAATGCAACACTTGGGCAGATGATACTCATTACAGCAAATGGGGGCAAAATCCAAACATTTAGGAATTTCAGTTGGACTGCATGTGCTTGGTAACACTTAGCATGAGTGTTGCTAGGTAAAAAAGTCATTGGTACAAAAGATGTTTGGACCTTTGGCATCTGAAAATGGTGAAGGCCTCCTCCTCTTGTCTTATGTTGGCTGCTGTAGTTGTTTGTTTGACAGGAAAGCTGGGTCCTTCATTTGGCTCATGTTTGGTCTGCCCCAAAGCCTGAGGTCAGGCCAGAACTGAAACACTAAAAACAAGAACCAGGCATGACTGGAGATGAGAGTAATTTCTGCCGAAAACCTCCTGTCTTGAGAAGGAAGGCAAAGAGTGAGAAGACTAGTCCACTTTTTAGTCAATGTTTAGTGCACTGGGACTAAACACAGCAGAGACTAGAAAGGATAATAATAAGCAGCCATGTTTGCAAAATCACTTTTTTTTTAATGCTGTAATCAGTCCAATGTCCTAATTTGCCTAAACCCATTGGTTGTGGTTTGCCAACAGCTTACCTTTCTGCAATGGGAATATATTATTCTTCTGTCATCTGGGGATGCTGAAGATTTTAAGTTTACAGCTGGTGTAGCTGGTGTTGGCATGGTGCTTCAGGTAGTGAGGTGTTCAGGTTACTTTTTCAATAGCACTTACATACCACCTGTAGAAGGAAAGCAGTTTGGGCAGAGTCCAGGAAGTGACAGCATTAAGCTTACTCCTCCATGGCTGATCTCTGGATGTACAATCTTTAGTTGGATAATTAGATACTCCTGTCTTGTTTGGCATGCAGAATAAATGATGCTCAATTAATGATAAGCTTTTCGGGGTTTTGTTTGCTTGCTGAATGTGTGGCTTAGGCATTACTTAATGTACACATTTCCCAAGTTGTCATGAAAGCAGAGTTACATAGGATTACAATATGTGCATGTTACTGAGTCTGCAGTGCAATGGGGACCTGCCAGGTTAGGTGCCTTATCTTCTCCTTGACATTTGTGTATGAGGTATCTTCACAATGTAAGCCTACTGCTCATTGCTTGGTTTGTGCTCAAAATGTCTGTAGTATTTTTTTTTAAAGGCTATATTTGAATCTGACATATGTAGTGCTCCTGGTAGCATCGTTTGACTACATATGTAGGTCATTTTCTGAGCAGAGGAAACAAGATTGTACGCAGAATTAGGCAGGAGTGAAAAGCTCTGGCATATGGTTGTGGCTCCCCTGGTGGAGTTGGCTTTTATTGACAGTATAGTTCAATACCAAATGACAAAAATAACCAAATTTATCCAAAGGACTTGCATAATGTAGTACAAACTGTGTGAATTTTGACTGTGTGATATTTAAATAAAGGTCTGCCATATAATCTGGACTACTAGATATGCTGTGGAAATACTAGGAAATAACTGGTATAACACGTTGCCTATGAAGGATGAGGATATGTGTGCTGGTTATTATATTTTTTTTTTTTTTTTGGGAATACAACTGAGTTTTTTCAGGTATTTTCCCATGTATTTTTATCTTGAAAAACCAGATTAATATTCTCATCCAACCTCAACAACTCAATATGGGAAGCTCTGAAGCTTCAGTCTGTTTTTATAACTGAGTGTCAACCAGCTTTTTTTAAAGGAGTTTACACCTTGGTACATTTTAGAGTCACCCTCAATCCCCAAATATGCTGTGTTGCTTCTGACAGATACTTGTAATTTTCACTCCAGAGGTTTATAGGCTATTTTTACCTCTGGAGACAGTGGTTTGTTGGTATAAGCTGGCAGTAGAGGGATGGAGGGGGTTGGAGAGACAAATTTCTGGATTGTTGGAATTGACTGTTGTGCTGTCACTGCCCAGAGATGGTCACGCAAGCTTCTAGGATCTAAAGCTACTGACATGAATATGTGTGCTCAGGATTGAATCTCTCTATTTTAAGGGCTTATTCTATGCTTGTGCAAAAACATCTGGAAGGATACATTAGCTTCTGAGTGGAGCTGAAATTTTTCAGGATACCAGGATTAGTTTAAGATGAAAAACTATCTTTTCAAGTCCTCTAATTTTGTGTGCCTTGGACAGGATACACAGCTCAGTTCACTGTCATCTCAGCAAGCACTGACTCCCTTATTGTTTTGTCTGATGGTATAATACAAAAATCAGCAATTTGCACATGAATGTTGCTACCTTATATTTAGTGACCATTTCAGGATAAAATATAAAGTACATAGAGTTGTATCTAAGAGAATTTTTTGATTTTTGTTCTTCTGGACACTTTTTAAAGGCATAAGGGAGGTGTATTGACCTTCTTGCTATTGTTTTTATTTAACTTCATAAAGAAATTAATTCCTGTAGTTCATAAACCTAGAAATTTTTTCCTGTTTTTAAAACATGGGAATTTTTCTAAAATAATTTTCCTTGTACTTGGTCAAACAGTTCTATTAAAACATAATCCCTGTTGGATTATAAGTATCTTTGTTTATTTTGGAAAAAATAGAAAGCATCCATTTCATACGTGAAATAAAATTGAAATTATGGTCTTTTTACTCCTGAATAAAAAGCAACTTGACAGAAGCTTGCAGTGTTAAACACAGGTATTTCCTTACCTTGAAAAATTCATGTGGGCACTGTAGGTGGGCTTATTTTCAAAATGCTTTGTTTGCTACAGGAACAGATCAGTGGCATCCATTTACTGTGATGTTAGAGACATCAAATCATTCAGCTGGGACTTTTGGGTCTGAGTCACTTGTTTGGCTGAAGTTTGCACCAGTCCTGTGAGCAGAGGGACAGGGGAGGATATCTGAGGACAGTCCAAGCAGCAGATTCAAGGTGCTGGCTGCTGTCTCGTGCTGTGCACTGTCAGAACTTGCACTTAATTTTTGTTCTGAGTGTAATAGTCTGTACTTTGCCAATTGTATCCCGAGAAGCAATGAAAAAAGTAAATCACTGAAAGGATGTGCTGAAGAGTTCTTTTTAGCTATATTTTTCCTTATCTTATTATCAGTAGACTTCAAGATGAATTATAGCAGATGTATGCTTTTAAGTGGTGATTAATAGAATATATCTTATTTTAAAATACATTAATTTCTTTCAAAAGTAGTAATTTAGGAATCTTAGGGATTATTACATTCAAATATGATAAGCTTTTGGGTTGCAAGTCCTACAGAAGTCCTGAAATTTGGTAATTTCCACTTAAGGTAATTTGACTCTGAGCAACTGTTGCTGTGCAGCATGCTGGCACCA
Source organism: Parus major (assembly GCF_001522545.3). Classification (NCBI taxonomy): domain Eukaryota; kingdom Metazoa; phylum Chordata; class Aves; order Passeriformes; family Paridae; genus Parus; species Parus major. The sequence continues at coordinate 13,680,436 of NC_031773.1, forward strand.
CAGAGGTATAATGGGCCTGATGGATAGCTTTCTTTGCAAAATGGTTTTATTGGTCTTCATTGGTGGGCTTTCACATCTGACCTGTACAATTAGTATTTCTGTTGTGAAGCTTGTGAAGAGCTTGGGTCTGCATTGAGCTGCTGGAAGCTCAATGATTGTGACCAGTGATTGATGAAAATCAAGAGAGCAGAGTTCCACCTTTGGGCTTTTTTTTGGCAATGGTTATGCCTGTGAACAAGTGTGAAGAGAAGCAGTTGTTAATTCTTTTGTAAATATCTTGTGTAACATGGCTCTGGATGAGTCTGGAGCCATCTGATTACTTTAGCTAAACTCTCTGTAAGTCTTTTGATGCAACTTGTGTGCAAACTCTTCTAAAATATATTTTCCATGTGATAGTTGTAGAAATAAAGGTTTAAAATCACACATTCCTGTTCTTTCTGATCTTCCTCTGATTTGTTGTCAGATTTAGACTGGTTTCGTAAAGGATTTATTCAAAGCAAATGCATGTTCTGAAGGGGATATTTTCATAGGTGGTTTCTTATTTTGGCTGTTTCTATACAGGGTGATTTCACTTAGGTTTCTTAGGTCAGACAGTCTGTCCCTCCTTCCTTCACAAGTCCCTTGCAGACATGCTGCTGGCATGGATGAAATGCCACACTGTGACCCCAGAGCCCACCCCTGCCATCTAGCTGGCTTTGGATGGGCCACAGCATGCTTTTTCAGCCATGGGGTTGGCCGATGAGTTCCCACTTCCCCCTAGGTTTGGTCTCTTATTCAGCTGAACAGTTAAGGATGTCTGCCTCATCTGCAGTTGGGGACAGACTTGTTTTTGTGTTCCTCCCTTTTGAACCGCAGATTCTTGTTTGAAGTCCCCATGTGTGCCCTAGGGATTGCAGCTGGGTTGACTTTCTTTGGAGTTCTGCCATTATTTCGTGTGGCTGTGTGCTAGTGAGCTCAGACACTGAAGCAGTTGTGTAAATTTAAAAAAAAAACAAAACAAGGTGTATGTTTATTGATAAATGCAACTTTTTTTCCTTTACCTTGGGCTTGTCCTTTACTTGTCACTCAGGGACTTTTCCCCCCATCTCTGGATGGGTTTTTAATTGTGTGTATTCAGGAGTTGTCAACTCAGCTTCTCTGCCTGAACTTTTCTTGCACCCCCCCTTGATTTTTCCAGTGTAATTCAGCGAGGGAGCAGCTCTCTGGAGGAGGTTTGTCCTCTGTGGCTAGCCTGAAAGGCTCCTTGGTTCTCATTAGAGCTGATGTTTTTCAGGACCACCTGGCACTGACCTTGGGGCTCATCCTTTGTGAGTGTTCTACAGCAATAAGCATGTTCTACTCCTGAGTGACAAGACAACTTCCAGGCAAAAAAACTTTCCAGGCAGTGTGAAGAACCACAAAACTTTCCAGGCAGTGTGAAGAACCACAGTTATACCTGATGCTTTTAGCACATGGGCTGTCAGACTTTTCCCTGAAGGCTGTTCAGCCTTCAGGGAAAAGTAAGGATTCCCTTTCTTCTCCCTGAAGGCCTGAGGCAATTGCTTCAGGCCTCAATTCTAGAACTTTCTGTTCTCTTTTCAACAATGTGTATTTGGGAAGCTCTGAGTTCCACAAGTCTCATCTGAAGGATGAGGAGCTCTCTAATCTAGTGAACAGCCAGCCAAGCACATACAGCTGCATGCTCAGTTGTCTCTGAGGCAGGAGTGAAGTGGTTGTCAATCTCCAGATGATAGATACAAAACCGGGAGATGCCAGAAATGGTGGAGAACCTGCTATGGTAAACAAAAATATGTAGCTAAAATTGCACTCACCTTAATGTCACCCATATTTTCACAGCCTAGACAAAATTAAATAGTTCTAGAAACTTGTACCGTAAGTGGGAGCCCTACGGCAAGAGTTTTCAATACTTCTCCCAGAAGTGGAAGTTTCTGCAGGCTAACCTGCAGAAACAAGAAGTAGCAACCCTTTTGTTTCCCTTTTCATTTGTTTAGGAGCCTCACGTACATAGTTTTCTCCACTGTTACTTCCCTTGCAAGGGAAGCAAAACCAGTAATTGTGGTTTTAATGTGTCTATGCGTATGATCGCTTTGGAAAAAGATTGTTTTTCAGCAGCTGGAAGTATTAGGTATGTGTTCATGTTTAGCCACAGCTCTTCTGCTTACTGCCTTTCTCTGGAAATACAGGACAATGCATTGTAAATTCCAAAGAGCAGAAGAACCTGCCTGGGGTTACACAGGTTGTATTGCTCATGTTGTGGGGTGTATGGTCTTGTAAAAAGGGAATGTGTTCTGGTGAGCACTGCTCTGAGAAACATCTGCTGAATTGATTGCTGGCATTAATTTCTGTTTGCTCATGAGAAATTCTCTCCCTTCTCTCTTCTTCTCTTAAATACTTGCTTGATGCAAGAGCCCCACAGACTTGACGTATCTCCCTTTCTTAATACAACTGGATAGTTCTCTAGCTATATTTTTGTATTTTTAGTGCTCCTATTCCTGGTTCACCAGAGAAGAGCTTTGAACTTAGGCCTACTTGAAGGCATCAATAATTTGAACTTTAAACTGACAACACTCCTAATAAATGAGTGGATGTTGAAGTTTTCCATTGGGTTGTTTGTTCTTGTCTGATTGTCTGTCTTCTTTCTTTCAAGTTGAGAGTTATAAAAACATGAAGGTGACTTTAGTGTCATTAAATTACTTCATGTTGTTAGGACTGATATGTTGCTGTCAGAGCAATACCATTGTTCATAAGTCATCAATTGCATTTATTCTAATAGAAAAGTTAGTATTTGAAAACTGTAGCAATTGCCTTGATTCATGCCTTTCACTGAGCTGTCTTCTGCAGTTCATGAGATCTTGCTTTGCATCTCTCTCATTTTTAAGGGCAGGAGATGAGCAGATCTAGAAGTACTCTTCCTTTTGCCTAGTGCAGTACCAGAGCAGAGCTGCTGTGCCCAGAGGAGAAGGCATGGAGGAGGAGCACTGGTGCCATCCTATTCTCATGTCTTGTGGTGCAGTTTAACCTCTGAAAGAACACCAGACCAGCTGGTGGAAATGGGCAGCTCCTGTTTGCATCTCTCTTATGTCTTCCCTTAAAATACTATTGATTCTTGTTCAAAGCCTGTAATTGTACTACAATACTTGGTAGTTATATGTGATTCTGTGGAGTTTTTAACTAATATTATGAAAAATGACCCATTTGGTTTTACAGCTCGATTCTTGGAAGAACTTGCAGTACTTAACCTGGAAAAAACAGTTGTTGATTTGCTCTATCATTACCTCACAGAAATGAATAGGCAGTCAGGATTCAATAATTTCTTTAAGGAAGAGGTAGATGATCCTGATGCTGAAGACAACTACATTCTGAGCATGTTGCAATTTTTTCTCATGCTGTTGTAGCATAAGTTTCACATTCTAGCTGTAAAAATTGGCAATATTTCAATTGTAAAAATTATCAGGAGTTACGAAAGGATAAAAAGCTACTATCTTAAAGCTCCCTAAAGAAATTCAGAAGCAAAACCACTTTATTGAAGCTAATAAATATACTTAATAATGAAGTACTTAGGAGATTTTTATAGAAAAAGTGTAGGTAACTAAATAAATTATGCTGAAAGCCATGACAAGAAGGCTGGAGCAAATTCAGCAACCTATAAAGATAAGCACAGAGCCTACATGAGGTGTTGGAGACAGGGAATATTTTTACTCCCTGTTTGAACATCTAACTGGAGTGCAGGTAGGAACAGGGAGAGCTGGGAGCTTAAATTCTAGTATAGCAGGTGGAGGATGGTATACAAGAATCCCAAAGTCAGAGGACTCAAATCAGAGTTAGTATTCCTTTGGGCTCTACTTGTTCAGCAGATGACAGTAGGAAAGAAATACCCATTCTTACGGCATTTTTTGTATGTTTAAGGTTCAGGTCAGTGTGCTTTATTTGCTGTTCCTTGTTGTATGAAGACCTGCTCTACCTGTTACTTGGAACTTCCTTTTCTGCTTGTAGCTGCCTACCTAGGAAGTTTTGTTTATGAAGTTAAGGAGATAAAAATCATAGGGACCCTCCACTGAGTACTTGCTCTCTGATTTGGTTAGTTAATTTTTTTAGGATTGTTGGCTGGAGCTCTGACGGAGAGTCTGGAGAGTCTAACATCTGAGGGAAGTCAGTGTGGTAATGGATGAGCTACTGAGCATGGAGGAAGTAGTGGCTAAGTCCAAAGCAGTGTGTATTTTAAGCATGCACTTCAGCAGGTGTTTGCATACAAGTGACCTTTTTTGTTTGTTCACAGGTTCTTGATTATTGGACTGTTGAGGTCAGTAGTAGCTATGTCAGCACAGGAATGGGGAATCTGCCTGAGGGGAAAAGGTAAGTCTGGTTTTATTCACTATGGAGTTCAGCTAAGTCTTTTGCCTGGTAGACTCCCTGCTCCTGCATTAATCATAGGTGCTGCTGACCTCACCAGTCCAATTCGCATTGGAACAGCTTGGTACAAATGAAATCCAAAGTCACCTGGGCAATTTTAGGATGCTGAAAATAGAGGTGGATAAGGCTAAATGTTGCACATAGGCATTAATGATGTTTTAGCCCAAAAATTCAATCACTGTGACAATATCTTGAGCTAGTACTTGTGTCTGGTTTTGTGCTGCGTGTTGTTCTTGGGTAGGAAGAGAAAGCACAGATCCTTCCTCTTGTAATGATTGACTGGTGTGTTGGAAAAAATCATCTGTGCATTTAGCAGAAACGTGGGCACACACTGAGTAGAACATTACACAAATAATGTTAACTTCCCTTTTACTGAGTGGGAATTTTACTAAGTTCTTTGACAATTTGGATAAGGAGATATTATTTCTCGTGAAATCTAACATTGTGTAGGGCACAATATTTGTTTGCGTCTGTGTGATTTCCTCTGTGCATCTTGCCGTCCTGCAGGTTTAGGGCTTCACTCTGCTCCTGATCCCAGTCTGAAGGTTTTCTAGCTGGGGTACACAAAATACTATCACGTTCAACAGCCAGTGTCCTTCCGAAAAAGCTGGAGTTTCATGGCATATTTTTTAGGTCATGCTCTGTTGTTTCTGTTGTGTCTCCGATGGGGACTTTAAGATAAGAAGACATACTGTTTGTGTTTTTGCTTTGATAGTGCCTACTCTGTCCCCACCTACTCATTCCCTTTATTCAAAAACTGTCTGTTTTATCAGTCTACAGACCTCTCCCTGATTCAAAGTTAATTGCTTTGCCTGACACCCATGTACTATCTGAGCTATTCATCATTAGCCTCTTAGATGTGGAGTGTTTCCTTGCACAGGAGGAAACAGTATCCAAGCTTGTTACACAGGACTGCAGAGAAGGCTTCTCCTCAAAGCTCAAGACCAGCAGTCCTGTCTCTGTAATACCAGTTGGATCTTTAGCAAGATCTGAGTCACCTGTTTAGAACAATTGTATTTAATCTGTTCAGAAGCTAATTCTCCGTAGTGGTGAAACTTCTAAGGGACTGTGTACATGTTTTCTGGTGTTTCTTGTGTAGAATCTTAACACGTTTCTGGCTGACTTAAGAGAGCCTCTGCTGATGGTTATATACTCCCTTGTATCTTTGACCCCAGAGTATGGATTTGTGTGTGACTGTTTCAGATGGGTTGTTGAGGCATCAGTCTCTATGGCACTGTGCTGGTTGGATGAGGGTGACCCTGGGCTGCCTGTTAGCCTGCTGTCTCAAGCTTTGGTGTTCATTTTGCTTTTCTTTCTGGGGACTCTGTGGGATACACGGAATGGAACTGTGCTTGTGTGTTAAGTGTGATGGGGACTTCGTATGAACTATGATGCAGTCAAACTAGTCAGTTTTTCAGTTCTTCTAGCTGCAATAGCTTCTTACCCCCAAATTTCTCCAGGGAATTTCATTTGGACTGGGATGTGGGGAAATCAGTCCTTGCACTGGTGCACAGACGAAGAACTGGAAGTGTGAGTGCTAAAGAAGCACTATTTGAAGATGGTTATGCAAGAGGATACTGTAAACCAAGCTTACAGATTTTTGGGATTAATGTATTTGTAACAGATTTTGCAACTGTGCTCTGGAGGACAGGAGAAGATATGAAGAATGGCTTTGGGGTATGGGGCCATTCTTTCTGCTTATTTTAAGATTTTTTTTTTAATCAAGTGTGGATATATAGTTCTTGTCTCAGTCCTTTATTTTTTATTAAATTTTTATCAAATAGGGATGGGTTTCTTCACTTAGGTAGTATGGATTTGTATGTTTTAACACCCGCACAGGATAACTAGTTTCATCTGTGCTGTGGCAGGGAGCAAGAGGAAGAGGCTAGACTTGGCATACTCCCAGCAAAATTGATTTCTTTATCTCATGATCTTGATAAACTACAAATTATTACAGTACTTTACAGGAGATACTAATCTATTCAAGTAACTATAAGTTCATATAAAATCAGGTCTGTAAGATAGGTGTGCATGTCATACTGAGCTACAACTGAAAAGTATAGCTTTAGGCAGATTTTCTAGGGACGTTTCCAAGACTTTTAAACTGATGTTTGAAGGTAACAAATAAATACTACGTGTGTAAGTGCTATTCATCTTGCTATTCATCTTCTGTGGTATTTTGCTTACAGCAATGCTCTGTTTCTTGCTTGAAGCAAATGATTCAACTTGTTGTGCATGTGTGTGTGTGCTTCTCAGTCTCACACAAATATGTTCCCAATGTAGCTGAATCGTACAGAAGCAATGTATGGCTCTTTCATTGGATTTCTACTTGTCCTGCATTATCAGCACTAAAATACGTGTATCCCTAAAGCAATAATAGATTGAGAAGTGTTTGCTTTACTCTCTCTTTTTCACAGTTGTTCTGAGTGTTCTTTGGTTTGTATTTCTATTTGTCAGCATTATCAACAACTAAAGTACATACATCCCTGAAGCAGTAATATGCCAAGAAGTGTCTGGTCTGCTACATTTCACTTTCACCCTTGCTCTGTGTGTTTTGTACTCTGTAAATTTGTCTTGTTACAGGGCCTGTAGCCATCGGTTTTCTAAGTCACAGTAAATTTTGCCCTTGCATGTACCAGATGAGGTTGCCTGTTCTACAACTCGGAGCCCATTCCGTTTACTTGATTGCTGTAGAAGCAATCATAACTAGAACGCTATTGCAAGGAAGAAAAAAAAAGATATGCTGATACAAAGAGCAACAGACACAAAGCCTCAAACTCATCTTGCCATAACATGAAATTTTTTGTGTAATGTATAAGCCTGAATTACAGTCTTATGTTAGAATAAGTTAAATATACGCATGTGGTTGTTTTATTTACTTTGTCACTCACTTGAAGTACTGCAGTGAGGGTACTGAGGCATTGGAACAGATAGCCCAGAGAAATTGTGGATCCACCCTGGAAAGGGCTTTGAGTAACTTGGTCTAGTGGACAGTGTTCCTGCCCATCCTGTGGTGGGCCAGTTGGAATTAGATAATCTTTAAGGTCTTCTCCAGCCAAAACCATTCTGTGAACCTACAAGTAAGAAAATGTCTCTTGTGCTGTTGAAAGATGTGACTTGCACAATGAGTCCCCAAGTGTCTGATGCAGTCTTGTGCTGAATAAATGTGAGACTAATCTGTAATTCTTGGATTTGTTGCTTTCTGGAATTTGGATCATCAAGTGACTGTGGTGCCTTATGCCTCCATTTTTCTTTCTGTAAGGTGGATGTTTGCATTCTCAAAAGTATTCTTGGACTTATTTAAAAAACAAATAGTAATATTTTTTCTATCAGTCATAACCTGTTCAACACTGCAATTTCTGTTAATGGACATTATAGTGTGATTTTCAGTTTCACAGGTAATTTCCTCTATAGTCAAATCTCTTCTCTGTCCCTCCTTGGTGTGTATTTGACCTGTAGACAGGCAATACTGTTGGTGGTACTTCTCAGAGAAGTATGGTCTCAGTACTGCCTGACATTCAGTCTTAGTGAAATGCAGGTAAATTATTTATAAAAAAATAATTAATTGCCATTTAATGAATTTTAAATTTTATGATTTAATTATTACATGATTTTGTAACTGTAGGCAATTCTACTTGACTGGAAATGCAAACTGTGCATTCATAGGTACATATATACAAATTGGCACATACTTGTCATTGAGAAGAAAAAGATTGCCAAAAATCAGGCCACCTCTAAAAAGCATTCTAAAATGTATCTCAGTGAAGTAATGTAGACTTAACTTCCAGAATGTACTCTCACATGCTGTATCACTGACCATGCTTGTTTTTCAGTTTCTCCCACAAGCCTATTCTGTGCCTTATGAACAAATGGCACAAGAGTCATTAAAGGACTGCCACTAAATGCTTTTGGGAAATCATTCCTAAGCTTGAGTTTTTTAATATGGTATATTGAAACACTGCTCAAGTTTTTGTATATATTGTACATATTAGCAGTTAAAAAGCCCTTTAAACTAAGAAAGGAAAGCAGTGTAAACTCAGAGTGAGCAGGTGAATGTGAACTTGACAGTATTTGAAAGGTATCATCAAGATGATGAGCAGTAGACATTTAAAGTATTGAAAGCACACACTGCATTGGCAGCACAGTCCATGAGGAGCTTTTCTAGCTGTTACATTTTTGCATTAGGCTACAGGTATTAGGGGTGAGGATTCTGTTATTAAGGAGGTAATCTTTGGTAACAGGAAGAGTAGCATTCTGCTAGAGTAGTGTCTTCTTCCCAGTCTCATTGACAAAAGCCTGTCATCAACATGTGTGCTTTTCAATGGATAGTAAAATTTTATGGGGAAAATACTGTGGTTTTATTATTTCCTTTCTGTATGCAAGTATAAATAATACTAACTGGGCAGGTAGGAGTTGGTAGTGACTAATTCAGAGATCCAGTCACCTATGAGCTGTTCCATGCTTCATTATAGGTGCCTAGTGCTTTATTAGAAGCTATCACAACTGGTTCCATTCCTACTCAGAGTTACTTTATTAGTGCTCAGTTTAATGATTCTTCCCCAGTGGGTAATTAATTCTGTTTTCTGATATTGCTCTTCTGCAGTATTGTCAGCAGTCCCTACCTTTTCTTTTGGGAAATAAGAAAGAGTAAGTAGGCCAAAAATGTTTTAAAATGTAAATAAAATAATTTTTACTTTTGAGTGAAAATTCAACTATATGTAGCCAGGTTTTACCATAATTGATGTTTCAATTAAATCTTGCTTTTTGAAAACTTAATTAAAAGATCGGGTGAAATGTGATGTAGGTAAAATCAACATGAGAGATAGTAATTACTTGATAGAGTTTCTTTGGAAAGAGTCCTGTGAAGATTCAGACATCCTTCCCTGCTCTGGTCTAAGACTTTTCAGCTATTGTCAATATGGAAATTTCTTCAGAAAATTTTCTCTGTGAAAGTGTAACCTTTCTGTGTAATCACTGGGCTTGCAAAGTTTATTTTCCAGAGAGATCCTGGATTTAGTTATTTTTCTCAGTTGTAGCTTGTGCTTTTCATTTAAAGCGTGATCCTTAAATGAGAATGTCTTGTCACTTCAAAGGAGAATGTGGCTTCTTTTTTAACTATAAACTTTTCTGTTTTAAGGATGGAATCTACTTCTAAGTGGGAGCAGGTTATGAAGGAGTTAAAATTTACTACTCTCTAGTAGCTCTACCTCAAGTACAAAAAAGCTGGGTCACTTAGAGACTGGCAGGCAGCAAACAGAAGCAGTGGAGTATTTCATTGACCAGCTTGGTATCTGACAGCTTACACTGATTTATTGTAACTTGTGTAGTGCAAATCACAGGCAAAGCAGATTTTATCTTAGAGATACTTGCTGTATTTGTGTTAATTGGAATGGGACTGTCAGATACACTTTTTAAAATTGAAACTCCTAATTTTTCTTAAAATTTCTCATTTGCACTATTCTCTCACTGTATAGGGGCAACACAGCAGACTGACAGATAGGAGAATCAATGCAGTGCCCTGAGTTGCAGAATGGCACTTCAGATACCCATCTTTATTTCCTCTTAATCTTTAGGTTATCTAGAGTTATCAAAGTCTTGTATCACTCAATGAGATTTACCAAGAACAATGCAGTGTTTTCCCAGCTTTCTCTGTAGTCTGACCTGGAGTTCTGCCTGAATGCTCCCCTGCTAATGTGCCTGGAGAATGAAAACAGGGCAGAAAAGAGCCGCTCTGCAGCGGGACCTCAGGGGTGTTGTGCTGGCTGCTCTGAGGAGGGACCTAACAAAGTGTGAAGTAAATGCTGAAGTAAAGCAGCTGTTACCAGAATTACATGTTATTTGGAAAATGGCTGTCCATCACAATGCATCTAGAGAAATGCAAGTTGTCAAAAATTGAAAGTCATGGGAGCAACATTTCCCAGAAAGTTCTTTGGCAGTCCATTTCCCTGACAAAATTTAGCAGTAATTTCTTTCTACCTGCAGCATCCATCCATCCAGGTTGGCTGAGGCTTCCTCAGCTTTTTTGTCTCTTAGATGTTGGTAATGGAGTAGTTGATCTGTTCCTTTTTTTCCTTTTAGCACTTGACACTACTGTCTTGCTTTTTTTCCCCCTCAAGTGCAGCAGCTTCATTCTTCTCTTGTAGCTTCATTTTTTTTTTGTCAGTATAAGCCGTTGGTGGAAGTAAATACATATCAAAAGTGTTTGAAGTAACTTCGTATCCCTGATACCTTGAATATTTCACCATGAGTGCTGCAGTTGTGGTAGTCCAGGAAAGTGGTCACAAGTCGTTTCTCTGTATAAACCTGTGTGACATGAAGAAATTCAGAATTGGCTTATCCTTCTGCTAAGGGCACTATGATGCAAGATCCTTGGCTTAATAGTACTACCACTTTTCTTGAGAGATCTTTGCTTGAGATTCCTCCATAGGATGTTTTTCTATTACAGTTGCATTGCACTGAGGAGCTGTTGTTGAATTGGTAGCAGGGAAACTCCAGATCATGAGAAGGACATGTGACAGCGAGCTATTTAAGCTGAGCTGTTTCTCTTAAAGCAAAGAGGTGTGCAGCACTGCTTGACTTAACCCATGTGCACTGGGAAAGGCTTTACTCTCCTTAGCATGCAAAATGTGCATGCTGCAGAACGTACCTTGAGGAAGAAGCACTGTATGAATTTCTACCACCCTCCACCCTCCAGTACTGCAAATATTTTCCCATATGATCAGAAATATGTTTTGTTATCTCTGTGTGGATCACTTGTGTTTGTGAACACAAGCTTGGTTGTATACAAATCTGCTAGTGTAGAAACTGAGCAATTGCTGTGATTCCTGTATTTTCATTATAACTGTAGTTACATTACTGTCATGAGTGCTACTTGCATTATAAAGGCATAATTGAAACTTAGTTTTTAAAATCATGCCTTAGGCTGTAAAAGGCTTACAAGGCTTTTGTTTTTTAGAGTAATAGTTATAAAACCATATAACTAATACCTGTCTTCCTACCAGTCATGCTGTTTTCTGCACAAGTGGATAAATGTAGCAATTCCTATAAAAATATAGTTCTGTGTGTTGATGTTTGCAATGTATTTACCCATGGCAGTCACAAAATTACTGGAAATATACATTAGACAGACGGTGTTTTTGAATGGCTTTTCTGAATAGGAAAGGAAATCATTCAATGTTACTTTTTCTCTAAAATGTTAGTTTTTTCACTATAGCACTGAGTTTAGTGTTCTAATTTTCATTTTTCTTTTAATTAATTGCAAGTGGTAGGCAAGAAAATGTGTTTTTCTGCTCATCTTCATCTGAAGCTTCATGTTTGGAGACAGTTGCTAGACTTTTAACCCAGTGAAACCTAAAGCAATTTACAGAGAAGTTAACCAGTTTCGCTGTTGTGATGGCTGCACTTGTAGAAAGAGGCACTGTGAAAAACAATTTAGGTCTCAGTTGAAGAGTATAACTGTAGCTTTCAGGTATAACCTGAAGGCATGCTTTTGGCTCAGTTGTAGTTCAGCTTCTAAAGCTTGTTTATGTTTGCATAGATACCACTTTCCTTAGAATTCTTATAAGTTGGGTAAAGCATCACTCTAGTAGAATTAGGGAAAAAATGGTATATAAGCAAAAGTGTAACGTTGGACATTTTCTGTATAGCTTTCAAATTTTTGCCCTTGTCTTCCAAAAAGAAAATTTCTCTGCACAGAAAATACATGCTAATCCTTGAAGCATTCAAGCATTGTTCTGGAGTTTTTGATGTGGGATTGCTTTTTTTCAACCATGTAAGGGTTGTGTTTAAAATGCTGACTTCCTGGCATAAATGAATGGCTATGCGGATGAGCCCTGACGAATCTTTCTGGGTCATTATATAACCATACTTCCCTGCTGGAAATTGCAGTTTGTGTGGCTAAGTCAGCAAAAGAGCCAGATTGGCACCCCCAGCCTCTCAGATAGTGCTTGTGGTGATCTGTGCCACAGCACAATTCCATGCCAGCCAGCAGATCAAAAACCTCAAATGGCCGGTGAGGGAGCTGAGATGTGGATGCTCTTCCAGATCCCCTGCCTTGCTGGATGAGAAAGCAACTTCTTACCTGTGGCTGGGGCTGCCTCAGGACCTTGCCACCTTCAGCTGCCAGTTCTTCCTAGGTGTGAGCAGCACATACAGTGCAATCTGCTGGTGCTAAAGAATGTCTGCAGAAAAGTGCTGCTTATCAATTAATATTTATTTAAACTGAAACCACTCTTGAAGTAGATTGAGTAGTGCTTGACTTACATGTTTAAACAAGCTGTCATAAAGAAAACTACTATATTCTATTCATAATTTTCAAGTGAAAATAAAAAAATACTCATATTTTCTGAAGTGAGAAATTTTTGCAATGTGGTAAAAGTAAGTGTTGAGTGGTATAAATATCTAGGCTGCTTTACTCTTTCACAGTTGAAAGGTCTGAATCTTATAATGCAGTTACAGATTTTTGCAAATAGTTCTTGATCAAAATTAATTCAGAAACAGAACAAATTAGAACTTTTTTCCTAGTTGTTTTTGGTAGCTTTTACTTACTTCTGATATTCTAGTATTGCTATAATTATTCAAAAATGCATTTCTTCATGATTTCTTATAGCTTTCTGAAATGAGATCTTACAGATATGAGCTATAGGCCCAGATTCCCAGTATGGCATTCTCAGTGGGATACTCAGGAACTCAGGCAGCTGGGTGGGCTCTGGCTGGGAGTTTCACAGCTTGAATTACTAGGAACAGATGGTAGCCATAAAGAATGAGTGAACACAGGTAACTAATTCCAGGTTTCTGGGAAATGTAAACTGACATCTCTGGTGTTAGGTGTGGTTATAGGACAGTTGTAAAGATTTTGCTACGCATTTTCTGGATAATTATATTGATTATTTTGCCTCTGGTTAGTTAAATCCCACTCTCTCATTTTGTCACTCAGGATAAATTTCCTCTTAACATGTTTTTATTTTTATTATTATAATCTTGAATAATCTCAAAATAAATTGGAATAGAAAAAGTTACTTGTTTAAGAATGGTTTCTTCCCAAAATGTGCTATAGATAGATATGGAATATATCTATTCCATAGATAGTGCTAATGTTGAGTTGAATAGGACCCCACAGATGAAGTGGTTCTAACACTTAGAATCGTAGAACATCCTCAGTATTTTTTGAATTACTGCGTGTTATTAAAAACTACTACATTCTTTTTATAACTCCTACGCTGTTTTCTTTTAATAAAGTGAGTAAACTAAGCTTTATTTTAATAGACTTTCACACTGTAGCCTGTAGGTGGTTCTTGTCTGTCTTCCCTCAAGTGTCATGACTCACTTTTTTCCATTTCATAACTCCCAGTTTCCAGGTTAAAAATATTCCTTGACTTAAAGAATTTCAGTGTAGGAAAATCAGTACTATGATAAATAGTTCCTCCTTGATTATGCTTTGTTGAATATTTATGTCTCTTCACTACATATGATTACCCTAGGCTGTTCTTCTGAGATACTGTCCTGGAGATGCCAGAGAAAGGCATGGAGCATAATTATGGAGAATTTTATTCTGTGTTGGCATGTTAATTTTGTTATGACCTGGATTTATTTCTGTATCTTTTGAACATGGGAGAGCTTGAAACTTGAAATTACTCTTGTGGAAGGCTAATGCTATCTTCTTGGGGCATTGCATTTATGGTATGACAGTTGTGGTTGCTCCTACTGGACGCAGTTTGAGGTTTTCTTAAGTGAGGAAGGATTTTGTTTTTTTAATCCATGCTGATAACACACAACAGTGAAAAAGGCTTCTTGTGGTTGTCAGAAAAATAACATATGATTGTTCTATAAATATGGCTCATCAATATATGATTGTTCTATAAATCTGAGACAATATCAACTAGTGACGAGCTTCATTTGCATTTCTTCAGATTGCTCTGGTCCTTGCTTCCTTCACAACTGCATGCCACATAGTAGCATTGGGTTTTGATTATAATTACAATGTTGGTCGCATGGATTTGGGTTGGTGGCTAGTTAGGGACATAAAGGTCTGGAATTACTTTGTCTATTAGATGTTCAGCAGTATGGGTTCTTTAGTTATGATGAACCAGCTCTCTACAATTCAGTAAATTAGTGTTAAAATACCAGACTTAAATGAAGGCCGCTGATGTTGGACCTCCATCCCAGAAGAGATGCAGCTAAGTCTGTCCATTACTGTGATCTATATTCTCATGTGGTATTAGTGCTGCTGGTTTGTCCCTCTGCCCTTGTGCATTTCAGTGCACAGTTGTGCCACAGCTAAGAAATTGACTTCTACTAATCTGACGTAGGGGAGATACTAAGTGGAGAAGTGTGCTGCCAATTATCCTTGAAGTAACTTTCATTAAGCAGTTACAAACTGCTGATAATGCCTTTACTACATATGTGCAGTGGGTGGGAAGCCTAGATATTAGAGGGGACTTGAGCTTTCAGTGATATTCATACTCAAATACAAGCTGTGCAATGAATATTTTAGCTTTATCTGCTAGGGAAATGCTTAGTGTACTAGAACAGCATTCAAATGCACTGCTTTCTCAAGTATTTCCTATTAGCGTGTTTAATAAGGCTCTGTTATCCCCTTCGGTTGACTGTCATTACTGAAAGCTGAAGTGTTAACTGTAACAGCACAAAAGGGTTCTAGAAGACTATAAAAAGGTTTAATTTCTGATTAGGCTGAGCAATATAATTGTAATATGTTGTGGAGTTGTCTGATGAATAGGAGGTGGCTGATTGTTGACAGCTCCTGCATGTTTTTGTGAAAAGTAATGGTCTTTTAAAACAAGTATTCTTTGGAGTTATAATGTATCTCTTTTTGTTAGTAATGGATTACTTTTCTCCACAAACTATTTAAATCAATTCTTCTTTGATGGTAAAGATTATGTAGTTATTGTAGAACTTTTCAGTTGTTTCAAGGAGTTAACCTGACATGTTCCCCCTGTCCTCCTGAGTTTTGTTACTCAAATGTGAGCAATGTTCTAAAATTATCAGTTGGCAAGAAAGCTGGTTTTGCCAGAGTAAACCAAAACCTTAAAGTATAATTTTGTGGAAACACAACTGAAAGAAAATACTTGATGAAAGTCTTGTTGTCTATATAATGTGACATACTTCTGGGGGTCAATCATATTTCCAAGGCACTAAATTTAGATTGCATGTCAAGTCTCCAAGATGTAGGAAGTTTACCAGGTTTCCTGCAAAGTTGCTGTGAGAAAACATTAGCTCAGCTGTAGGTTGGCAAGTTTCCCCTCGTCACCATAGGAATTTGCTGTTTACCTATACTCTCCTCACACCCCCACAAAAAGCTCACCTTGACTTTGTATTCAAATTTTCTTGTAGCATAGCAACCTCTGCTAATATTTAATTCCTGATTCTCTTTGCCATAAACTTGCTTCTTCATCAGGGTTACTCCAGAAATCCTCTGTCTGTGAAATCACTTCCTGCTTGGAATCTTTACCAATAACACAAACTATTATGGGATGCTTCTTAATTAAGTGAATTTGAAAGTCAGCAGCATTAAAGTTTAACATTTTAATGAAAATTTGCTCTTGCAAGGTATGTGTAATATTTTACCTTGGTTAAGTACCTCAGTGCAGCTTTATATATTAGCGAAGGATGTTCTGAAAGGACTTTTTTTAGTTTCTGCCAGTTCATTTGGAGCTCCTAACAACACAGATTTTTTGTAATAAGCTGTGTATGTCCTTTGTTGTTAATAGAGATTAATTGCTAAGTTGTTGTGCTCTGAAATAGGACCAGAGATTTCTTTGCACTTTTTTATGATTATTTCACATTTTAATTTTACTTTGCACATGGGCACTCTGGAGTCCCCTGGTGGTTCAGGTTACTCCATTGTCATAACTAGTCTGCCTGGGTGCTGGTACAGTCTTATGATGTCACTGTGAACTGTTTAAAGGAGATAAGTGGTACAACCCCCTTAAGAGGCAGGTGGATGGCCTTCTAGCTGGTTGTGCTCCCTGCTTTGCTTGGTTTTCATGCAAAGGGTCACACAAGCTGGACAGGAGGAACAGAACCATGATATAAAGAGGCATCAGTTCCTGGATGTGCCTCCTCAGCACTTGTAGTTAACCATCAGTCCTTTTTCTTACTGCGCATGGAAGACTAATTGAGTTGCAATAACAACAACAGTTTGTCAGGATCCCTTCCCTTTGTTTTTAATGCTCCTGACACTGGTTATTGGTTATTGATGCCAGTGAAAAGACTGACACTTACATTCCTATTACCTTGGAGCTCTTTCATTGTGCCAGGAGTAAAAGTGCATTTCTCTCAATATCCTGTCTCCAGCTTTTGTTACTCATCTGTTGTTTTTATGATGCAGCTTCCCTCTGAGAGGAATGACGGGTTTGTCTTTACAAACAAGCTGTGGGTCAGTTGATAAGATGTAGCTATCAGTGAGAGATGACAGAAACAATGGGATGGATTCCAGTAGAAGATCAAAGAGGCACTGAAAGAACACTATGAATTCCATAAAAGTTAAGAAGGGATTATGCATTGGGGGTGGGGGTGGGAAGGTACCCCAGGTATCAGGCGTTCCGGGAAGCCTGTACTTCTCAAGTACCTCAGCCTATGGGGAAAGAGAGAAGGGACAAGCGGCTGGGAATTAGGATAAAAAGGAGGCTGCGCCCTCCAGAAATTTGAGAGACCCCAGGGGAATGCCCCATGGCCTTTCCCTTTATTCGAATAAAGAAGGACTCCTCTGTCTCCTTTTTGGACATCAACCTCTGGTGTTTGTGGATTAATTTTCCTGACACCTCCTATCAGCAGGAGAAATGACAGGAGCTGTGGTGGAAGTCCTGATCTGAACAGGATACATTTATATCTGTCTGATTTTGAAAAAAGAAGTCTTTAAAATTATTCCATCTCCTTAACATTAATGCTCAAATGCATGTTACAAACAATAACTTGGATTCCTTTTGTAGTCCTTGTGTTTTCTACCATAATTTCATTTCTTAAAATATAATTCTAATTATCATAGGAGCTCTCCTTCACTGACCTTTTTATTTCTATTGCCAGTAGGTTTGTTGACTTAATTTCTGAACTTTTTAATGAATTCTTTATGATGCTTACATATTTGTACTGGAAATACCTTTCTGGATTATAAGTGATTCTAAGATGTCTTTTCACACCTCTGGTCTATTGATTGTCTTAAAATTGAGCTGTGTACAGTCTTGTCTTTGCTTTCTACGGATATGTCTGTAGATTATTGTAGGAGCCCTAGTAATAAGTCTCTTAAGTGATTTTAGGAGTGGAAAAACATTTAATATGATTATTTCAGCCCATTGTGTCATCTGATGCTTCCTGTATATTAATTAGATGCATCTTCTGGGCAAAATTTAAGGAACCTTCTGCTATGTTTTTTCTAAGCTGTATCCTTTAATGAGAACAGAAAGTTCATGCTTTGGTTACTCAAGTGGATAAAGACTGGACTTCCCTGCTCTCTTTTCTCATATTTCATAGCTGTGGTGCACAATGTAGAGCTTCAGCCTTCTCTGACAGATTTCCAGTTAATTGTTTTCATTTTCTTTTTCTCATGTCTTGTCACTTACCAGCTCTATTAGTTAGGTAGTAATATACTTGCCTGCAGCAAGAATCTTTTATTTGGTGTGAGCAGTTTAACAGTGAGAGCTTATTAGAAAATGTCATCTAAGTGTAAATGAAAGCATTCTCGTAGGACGGATTAAGGAAAGATTCCATTGCAGCTATATTTGGAAAGCTGTTCTTTGTTTTCAAATTTCTTTAATATCAGGCTATTAAAATAATTACATAATAAATACTGGTTATGTATTTTATACTTGAATAATGCTTAATGTATTGCTTCTGTATATGCCTTTTCAGAAGAACTTACTCTCCTGTGTTCTAGTGTGTCTTAAATAGAAGTCAGAGGAGGAAAGTCTGGAGAACATTGATGCGTTCTAAGGCAACTAAAAGCAAATGAGTAATGTAAATAACACTTGAGAATCTAAATCTAAATTAGATCTAAATCTTATCTAAACCTAATTAGATTAGATTAATCTAATCTAAATCTTTAAAGTCAAATTTTTTTTTCTTGTATTTTGATGGGTTTCAGAATAGCCATTTTTTCACTCCTAGTGTTTTTTTTCAAGAAGAACTTTGCTTTTGTGTATGAATGCTTGCTGCATGTCAGTCAGATAAACTGGGAAGGCTTTCCTAATTGCCTCCTCCTGTTCCCTGAAACCTCCTGCTGCACTCTTTCAGACTCAGAGTAGCAAAGCATATGTTTCGATATTGAAACAATAATTGAAAATATGTGACAAATGTGTCTTCTGAATTGCGATTTTTGCTTAAATGTTTTGAATCTGTAGGTTTTGGGACACATGGTAGAGGAAGTAAGGTCTGAAACAGAAATCCAGAAAGGCTGTTTCAGACAACAAGATTGTGAACATATTTCTCAGGGCAGGAAAGCTGCCATGGAAGTTGCAGAATTACTGAGTCATTCTGGTTGGAGATCCACATGTTGAGATGGTCAGGGCCTAACTGATCATGGTTCTGGGCATGTCAGCTGTTCAAGCTGCCCTGCTTGAACAGTGGTTAGACTAGATGATCTTCAAATGTTTCTAGCAATCTAAGCAATTCTGTGTGATTTTGAGCTAATACTCTAAATCCTAAGGTTTCCCTGAGAAAGCTTGTGCTATTTAATGCAGGTTTAATAATAAATAATTTCAACTACTGTATTAATGGTAGCTAAATAGCACTGGCTAGCTTGTGACAGGATTGTTGGGGTGTGCAAGCTTCCTTTTCTCTGTTTGCTTCTGTAGTCATCAGCTTCTGAGAAGAATGCAGGAGAAACAATGCTGCAAAATCTGCTGTCATGATGTGGCTTGTTCATGACTTTTTGTGAACACATTAACTTTCATGCCACCCCTATGTTATGCAGCAGGTTTTAGTTTCACCTGTAAGAGGAAAGTGTTGTAGCTGTGGCTATCTGTGGTTCCAGTAGTGTCTCAGGGCTGATGGTGTGCTCTGAACGTAAGTGAGAGCTTCTGGTCTGGATGATGGTGTGGCTCTGCTTTTTGGATGCCTAAGAAGCATTTTTGGCTGGCTTGCTTTGAACAAGATTCCTCTGCAGGTCCTATGTACAGTCAGTTTTCATTAAGAGTTTAAAGGGAGTAAAAAGTGGGTTTTTTTACAAAGCAGATATTATTTTTGGTTGTGCAGATCTTTCTAACTACTTTTTAGTAAAAACCACATACAGGTGTTGCCATCTTTACTTCTCAACTTAGCTTTACTACATGTGTGTCAAAGATGCATCTTAACATACAGTCCCAAGGAGCCTATGGGAAGATGGCCACAGTGCAGTGGAGGAACAAGCACGGGCATTAGAGGTGACATGCCCAAGGCAGAGGGGTGACAGGGGGAGCAGGAAGGCTCAGCCTCAGTAGGCCAGGGCTGCCACAGCTGTAGGGCCCTGCCCCTCTGCCCCAGCCGCTGCCTCCTGTGGGTCCTCAGTGGCTTGTGTTTGCAGCAAGTGGACACACTCCTGTGCTTTCCCAAAAAGGATTTTCTGTTATATGTGTGCAGTCTCCATCATTTTAATCATCATTATTTCAAATACTGATGTGAAATATAGGAGAGAAATACCCCTAATGGTGGGCTGGGTTTGAAAATTCACTTCTCTTGTCAAATACACAAAGGGCTATTTGAATGCTTCTTTCCATGGTGCATTCTGGTTGGCTTTGAAAATTGGTTGAATGAATTTTTAATGATCTTTTTTCTTTCCCCTGACATTTTTATTTGAGTTTTTTATTCTGTGCCAGTTGTTCAGTCAATAAGAGAGAGAGGCATTGGCATGTCCTGGGAGGCTTTGCTGGGAACTGGGTTGTCATGCTGAGTGGCTGCTGTGAGTGTTTACCTATCACAACAAAGGATCTTCTCATGCCATTTTATTATTACACAATCTGTATTCCTTGCTTGAGCTTTTGGAGGCTCCCAGCAGTCCTGTCAGGCTAACCTTGTTGCTAAAGATGATTTTGTACTCTTAGTTTGGTGAGTCAGCCAGGCAGTGGGGCACTAGCCGAAGCCTCTGCCATCCCATGAGGAAGCCCTTCTACTGTGACACAAGCAGGGAACCATAGCTGTGCTTCAGGAGCATGTGCATGCTTTTAGGTGGCCCCATTTTTTGCTGGGGCTGTAGCACTGGCCAGTGCTGGTGAGGAGCTGTCTGTGTGGGACTGGTGGAGCTGCCCCTGGCTGGAAGATGTGTTGTGTGAGATGGTGCTTGGCTGTGCTCACTGTGCTCAAGTTGTATCTCACCTAACTTCAGTCAAAATATGTTTTTGGATGGCTGCTGCCAATGTACTTCCAGTTTTAACTACAGAAGAGATTACTGTGGCTTGTCAGCATTGGTTCTTGTAAGGAAGTAGGGATTTCGACCACCAAAGCATGTGCTGCATCCAGGTGTGCTCTTCATGCACTGTTGAACTCTGTTTTTACAGTTTGTATATGTTCCTTACGTACATTTCTGTCTTCAGCACAAACAATTCATGACATAGTTTCAGGAAATACTACCAGTGTTAAGACAGAATAAAAAGCAGTTGTGGTTCAGCATTAGTCCTGGTTTCCTTATGGTGAGTTTTTTGCGTTGAATAATAGAATGGCTTGGGTTGGAAGGAATCTTAAAGATCATTTAGTTCCAATCCCCCTGTGTGGGCAGGGAGGCCACTAGATCAGGTTGCTCAGGGCCTAGTCAACCTGTACTTGAAATAGCACATGGAATATTTTTAAACCAAGTCAATAAACAATTTGTTCTGCAACAGTAATGAAATGACATAATAATAATAACAATAATGATGATAATAATAATAATGCTTGGCCTTGTTTTTGTTTTTATCTGTGGAAAACATGCTAAAGTTATTTTTAAAGTTTTGTGAACACTTGATGTCTTCAGTTAGTCACTTTGACTTATGTGTGTTTACTTGGATCATAGCATCTCTTTCTTTCAAAATTACAGTTATACCTATCCTTTTATTTAATTACAGTGTACAGGCAATGTGAATCGAAGAAAGTTTTTCTTTGTATCATTGCATCAAAACTTGAAATTCCAATACAGCTGCTAGCAACCAGTTGCTTATGGTATGCTTCTAGGGTTCCTTACTAGCATTTCCATTGTTTTCATACTTTGAAAGTAAAATTTGTCCAGCTTATTCTATTTAAGTGTGTGCAGATTTTGCCTTGAATGGAGTTAATTTTGTAAACACAAAGTCCTAAGTTTAAATCCAAAATTTAGCCCATACTGGATGCTATGAAGAAGAATAACTCTGCCCCAGCTGAAACTAGCACATTCTCCACCCCTTATTCCATCTAGATGCAGTGCATTCTTATTACCCATGAACCACCTCTCCATTCTTTGATATAATACACAGATATTATCCCCATAGTCTAAGGACCACCCCTATGAAATGTCTGTCAAGTGTCCATAAATGTCCATGGAGTTCCTTCAGCCCAGGACTTTGGGCTCCATCTGTTAGGATGGTCTCTCAGGGCAGGAGTGGTGGTGTTTTCTGTGGAGTTTCTGGACACCAAAGCCAGCTCAGTTCAGGTCACCGCTTGTCATGTCCAGCCTTGGTCAGGAACTCAGCTCTGTGTAGCTGCATGCTCACTCCCTGCTGCTAGGGTGAAGGAGAGAACTGGAAGGGTAAAAGTGAGAAAACTTGTGGGTTGGAATAAAGACAGTTTAATAGGTTTAGCAAAAGCCACGCACATGTGCAAAGCAAAACAAGGAATTCATTCACCACTTCCCACGAGCAAGTAGATGTTGAGCTATTTGCAGGAGAGCAGGGCTCCATCATGTGTTAGAGTTGTTGGGGAAGACACTCCACAACTCTGATTGTTCCCCCATTCCTCCTTTTTCCCTAACTATACATATTGAGTATGATGCCATGTAGTCTGGAATATTCCTTGGATCGGTTAGAGTCAGCTGTCCTGGCTGTGTCCCCTCACAACTACTTGTGTCCCCCCAGTGTCATTGGGGTGAGAGGCAGAACAGACCTTGACAGTGTAAGGAATAAAGAAAACGTCCCTGCATAGTTAACACTGTTTCCAGTACAAATATAAAACATAGCCCTATACTAGCTACTAGGAGGAGAACGAACTCTGTCTCAGCCAAACCCAAAACAGTATTTTATGATTAAAAAGCAATGTAGTATCTCTTTCAATTTTATAACTGTGACTGAATTTATTCTTGTAGGTGTAGCATCTATGACTGTGCCAGTGTACATCGCAGAAGTGGCTCCGCCGCACTTACGAGGCAGATTAGTCACCATTAACACTCTCTTCATCACTGGAGGGCAGTTTTTCGCAAGTGTTATTGATGGAATCTTCAGCTACCTCGCCAAGGATGGATGGAGGTTTGTGAGCCTTCCTTGCTAAAATCGAGCTGCTGTAATCCTGATTTGGTTGACAGCTACTATAATTCTTGTTGGTAAAACAGAATTTACATAGAAAGTGGTAAAACTGTCTACTAAACTGGAACTTCAATAAATAAATCTTGCCAAAACAGATCCATGCTGCATTTGCTTAAGCTTAATATTCACAGTATGTGAAGGTTTTTTGACTTTACTAAACTTTAAAGTAGGAGAGTAATAAATAAGTGTCACAAGTGTGAATGAATTGTCATGATGTTTATGAAGGTAGCTTGCCTTTTTCATTTAGAATGCTAACATGCTGATTTTTCAAAAGGCAAATTTCCAGTAAGTAATATGCTGTATGTGCAAGATAGAGGTGAAGTTGGAATATTCTTAATCTGAGCAGTGGTAATCTATCAGAATTGAAGGATATTGCAGCAAAAATTTTTAGTTAAAAGCTTGTGTTATAATAATTTATTTTCTGGGTAGCAAAAACCCAGTTCTCTCAGCCTTTTCTATGTCACATGCTCCAGGTGTGCAACCCATCTTAGTGATCTACTGTTACTCCTTGTTTGCAGCCTTCTCTTTTATTTGTAGTCTTAGTCTTCCAGGTGCAGCATGATGTGTTGAGTAGTGAAGAGCAATTGTTTCTGCAGCCTGCTGGCATGTGCTGGGTGACTTGCAGTAATGCTGTTTCATGCATGTGCCAAGTACTTCTCTTCTGGATTGAGTGACCTTCCTGTGAAGACACAGGCTACCACCTCAGTGATGAGGTATCCAAGTATTTTAGCTGCAGTGCTGGAGCTGTTAATTGAGGATGGTATACTGTCCTCAGCTAGTTTATTGCAACCCAAGGCTGAGCAGGGAAGAGTACAGATGGTCTGTCACCTGAAAGGAGTGGCCAGCAAACTGGTGGAGAGAAATCACAAAGGTTGTCTCCTGAGTCATAACATGTAAGAAGGAAAATTACAGTAATTATTGTATCTCTTGCTGACTGAATGGCTAAGCACTGGAGTGCTGCAACAAACAAAAAGGAACTTTAATTTTTCTTGACTCTGCTTGTTCTTGGAAATGCTTTATATTAAATTAAAATAAACCAAAGAAAACAAATATTAATGTGACCCTTGTGTCAGGTTAGCTTTATAAACCCTGCTAATGCCATCTTAATAGTATTGCAGCAGTATGTCAGCGAAGGAGAAATGTTACAGCAGACTTATTAAATTTCATGCTGGATTTTTTCAGGTCTGCTAGACATCTGGCTTCAAAAACAAAGTCTTGTAATCTGTATAGGAAAGAACTATATTAGATTTCTGAAAGCTGGCTCACTGCATGAAATGTCTAAAATTGCCTGATTTTACTCTAAATTGATTATATCAAAATGGCTTGCTCTGAAAATTACACCAACTCTAGAACTTGCAATGGATGTTCTCTTTCAACTAAACATTTTCTTTCTTGCCTGCTCCTTTTACTCAACTGACCAGAATTTTGCAGGCTGGAAACTAACTTTAGTGAGAGAGCACTGTCTGTACATTTCTTGTGATAAACAATCTAATAGAGTCCAACTGGTATGAATCAAGCTTTCAGGAGCTTTGATTGATTTTGCCTCCTAAGATGATTGGAGGCACCCAACTGCTTAGCTCTGGAGGCTCTGCTGCACCTAAGTGACTGAAGGGCTTTGGAGGAGCGGAAATTTAAGTAATAGGAGTCTGAAGAACTAAATCAGTGTACTTAGATGCATTGAAACATATTTTTGCATGCACTTTGACAGGATACAGCTGTTGTTTTTAATCTCTATGTTTTTTCACTCTTCATTTGAAACAGAAAAGGCTTTCTAAATATCACTCCAATTAAGATATCGAATCTACAATTTGGTGATCTTCAATGGTCTATGTATTTTGTATACAGCTACCAAAATGTTTGTGGAGAAGGAATAGTGTAGGAATAAATGAGGCCATTAATGAATGAGAGCATTAGTCACTGAGGAATGTGAACATTAGTGAATTAGTGGCACTGTTAGATACATTGACTGAAGACTACTCAGCTTATAAGCCTTCCATAGACTTTGTGGTTTGAATTTATTTTCTTTCTTATGCTTTTCTTTTTTAACTAATGGTGAACTATATAATTTTTAAAGTGTTATCAAAAAAGGGGAGCTGTTCACTGAGCTCTTTCTAGGGCAAGTTCTGCTTGTATGACCTTTAGAAATTATTTTTAAGAAGAACTGGTTTTAAGAAGAACTTGAGGGCTCAGCTGGGGGTGGGATGACTAGTCTGCATGCACATTGTCCTGGGATGGTCATACTCTTTGCATTGCCTCTTGGGTATTCTTTTTACCATTCTCCAGTTTTCTGCCTGTTGTACTGCCCATGTTTTTCTTCATTAAATCCACAAATGCCTCTAAGAGAGTATTTTTCCATTTTTATTCAAAATGCATTTCGATTTGACAAATACATTTGGTTTATTGCCCTAACATAAGGTTTTTGATAATGGTTATTCTCTCCTTCCCACTCAATTAGCAATCTCTTGCATGCTTTATAAAAAGATCCAGGTGAGAGGCTGCAGAATTACCTGTGAAAGCATGCATCCTGGGGTATGGAGAGAGGAGCTAGAGGAGAGATTAGCAAATCTCCTTAATCTCCTGACTGATGTCAAGGTGTGAATGATTATGAGTACAGGCTAACTCAGTATTCAGAGGGACTGGTTTCTGGAGGTGTTTTAATGATTATATCCACTGATGTGAAATGTGTGATAAATGCAATAATGTACAGGTGACACCAGCACTGTTTGAAGTCTTTCATGAAAGTGAAAAGAATATGGGTGAAGTGTAAAATGGGAAGAGGTCAGATTTAAAAAGCAGAACCAAATTATACATTGTTCTGCAGTTCTTTTTATCCTTTT
The DNA here is from genome assembly GCF_001522545.3 of Parus major. Classification (NCBI taxonomy): domain Eukaryota; kingdom Metazoa; phylum Chordata; class Aves; order Passeriformes; family Paridae; genus Parus; species Parus major. Next base: position 13,706,132 of record NC_031773.1, read on the forward strand.
ATTGTTTTATTGAAGAAATACAAAAATGTGATATGTATAGACCCGAGCAATCCATGAAAATTGGTGGTATGCTTGTCTTCCACAGCCTTTTCCCCCACTTTGGATGGTGCAAATAACCCTGCCAGGGTGTTGTCACAGGTGTCAGTGCTGATCCTTGGAAGCATAACTGTGCTTTTACCAGTGGTAATTCTCTGTTGAGTAGAGAAACTAGCCTTAATGCAATAAATAGTAATCCTCAGGCATCTGAAATGCAGTTTTGATTTAAAACCTAACACTGCATCTGTCTGAAGATTTAAAAGCAGACTCTCTGAAAGATCTGTAAATTGCTGTGCTGGTGAAATTAACTTTTTTCAGTGTTTCTGCTTATAGTCAGAAATTTTCAAAATTAAAACTGGCAAACATGTCTGTGTGTATGTAGTACTGACCAAATTATGCATTTTTCTCTGGCCTTTTTGTTTGTTTGCTTGTTTGTTTTTTGTTTGTTTGTTTTTAATCTGTCAGAGAAACAATTAGTAGGATTTCAATCTCATTTTTGTCATCAACAGTACCTGGTTTTCTCCATGCACTTGCTTTCTCTTTCAGTTGATTATCATCACTGAAGTGTTTATCAGTTTCCAAACTAGTGGAACATTCCAGGTTTTTTATTTAATCTAACTTAGTGTACTCAGGACCAGTGGGACTAGAGTCAGTGGTGGCAGAATAGACAACATGTCCCTGAGATTTCCTGGAAATTAAGGAAAGGGTCATATTTTCTAAAATACCTGCAGAATATGATTCTTTCTGCCTTAACTTACAGTGAGGAAAAAATACAAGGAGTGGGAGATTTTTCAAACTGTAAATACAGTTTGAGTAGCTGTAATTGAATCTTCTCATAGCGTGTTTTTGTAGGCAAATAGTAGATATTCATCTATTTTCTTATTTATTTCCAGGTACATGCTGGGCCTGTCGGCTGTACCTGCAGTTATACAGTTTCTGGGATTCCTGTTTCTTCCTGAAAGTCCCCGCTGGCTCATTCAGAAAGGCCAGACTCAGAGAGCACGGAGAATTTTGTCTCAAATGCGTGGCAACCAGGCAATTGATGAAGAGTACGACAGTATCAAAAACAACATTGAAGAAGAAGAAAAAGAAGTTGGAGCAGGTATGCTGAATCCTTGTTGGCCACTCTGTCTATCAATGAGGAGATAAAAATCAGAAGAAATGTTGAAGTTGTAGCCTGTGGGAACTTGATGCTTTGCTTTTTCTTGTCTGTTTTGCTGTATTTTTTGTTTTGAAGTATTTCATGTACTGGTAGCTTCAAAAATGAAGATATTTCTATGACCCTGCACTTTCAAATTAGGTTCTGATTTTTTAAGTGAGGGAAGAGTAAAGTTGTGTAGGATTCTAAGTTTATACCACCTACACTTATGCGAGAATTGATTTCAGAAAATTGATCAGTGTAAGAATGCATATTTCAAAGTGTGGAAATAAAATAAACTTTGGTTTCTTTCTTCAGTGGAAAAGACCAAACAGACACAAGAGAGATCAGAAGGCACTGTACATACCTCAGTTATCCAGAGGCTCCTTCCCAGCAAAGTGCATTCTAGGCAAGAAGCCTTTGGAAAGATGTACAAAATGAGGCCTATAATACAGAGATTCTTTTTCTGTAAAAGCAACTTCTGAAAGTCCTTTTGATTTGTCCTTAAGAGAATAAGGCACCTAAGTAAAATCCTTTTTTCTCTCTTTTGAAACTTTGTCATATTTGCTCAGAACCTCGTGTTCATGTGTGTACTTATAAAACCAGATTACCATTTGATTGACTTTCTGTACTCTGCATATTTTTTCTTTGCTTTCTGCTGGAAGTGTTGACCTGGGAATGTTAAGTAAGGCTTTTAAGGGTTCTTGATAGGAAAATACTGTAGCTTCTCAGAGCTGGTGGAAAGAAAAGTGGAAGTCACTTTACATCTGTGTAAATTGAGATTCAGCATCTGATAATACCTATTCTCACTGCCTTATTGAGCTTGTCTTTGAACCTTACAATAAATAATTATGTGTCTGGAAGAAGTTATTTGACATACAGTTAAAGGATTTTCAAAATATTCATCAATAGTGTGAAGCAGGGCTGGGGTTTTTTCCTCACATTCAGTTTTTGATGTTTTGGATGCCTTTTTTCCCCAGTTTTTTGGGGTTGGGAAATGAAGTTAAAACTAATTTGTTAAAAAGATGAAGTGGATATTCATAGTGGATATTCTTAAGCTTGAGCTTAAGACTGCTGTGCTTAGCATCTTCATTCCAACTAGGGATTGAGCTATTTACTTCTGTGGAAAACCACTTAATGTCTAGTACTAAAGTATAACACTTTGTAGAAATAAAAGAAACAGGCATTTGGTCTACTCAGTCCCTTGTTTTCCATCACTGGGCTGTAGGGTATGACCTTGCTTGTCATTCTTAAATCTTTTGTCATGATGCTTTTTGACAGTTGTGAATCAACTGTGGTGTTGTAGGACTGACTCATCGTTAAATCAGTCCTTTGTGTATTTTTAACTTGGACTGAGACACTAATTGGGTCGACAGTCAATGAGATTGTTGTCAGGGTTATGCAGATCTTTTGGTTTCCCCCACACACTTCCCCAAAAACTTAGTGTTCCTGGAGTTTAGTTAAATCAATCACATTCCTAGGAGAGTGCTTGCTTACCATCAGTGTTTTGCTCCCAGGTAATCTACAGCTTCAGTTTTGTTACCCAAGAGCATTATAAAAATGAGGGTAGTTACCTGTATATGCTGTCCCATTTGTTATAAATGCTTAACCGACAGGCATTGGACAGCTATGGTCGCTTCTGATTTTGATTATTATTGTACTTAACTCATTTAATTCAAGATCTTAATTGTTATAAAGAGATATGTTGTATGTCAGCATTAAGACATACATTACTTTTGTTACCTTTCTGTGACTTACAGTTGGTATTTACAGGTGGTGCTAAATTGTAATTACTTTTATTTCTTGAAGAGTTGTCTGGATCCCTGGTATTGAATTTTGCTTGTGTAGTGAAAAAGCAATTTTCTGTTCATGGTTTCATTGGCAGGTTTTCAGGTTTTGACAACTTAAATGTGTGCATCTGCAAAGATTTTGCATTTTATTTTGTTATGGATATATTAGTTGTGGGTTGTTTTTTTTCTTTCTTTTGTTTGGTTTCTTAAAATCTGTATTAATGTAAAACTTTTTTTTATTAATGTCTCCTACTTGTGGCAGACAGTGTTTTAAAATGGTAGTTAATAGCAATGACAGATGACTGTAATTCCTATCAGACATTTTGAACCACATTCCAGTTTCACAAAAAACTTTAATAAACCTGAACTGACAGTGTCTGTACATGACATTCAAGGAAAGATGACTTTGCAGATTGAAAATCATCTGGCTTACTTTTCCTGTCTTTTTCTTTCTTGAAAAAGGACAGATGTTCTTTTTCATTGACTGATAAACAAGCATCTGTTGGTTCCTTAGGGCTTCACTTTCTAAAATGAAACGAAAGCTGTGTTTGACTCCTCTACAAGGGAGTAACACTGTGTAGCCATAACACATTCTCCAGTCCCACACTAAAGAACTAAAATGCCTTTTGTAACTGTTTCTTCAGCTGTTCTCCTCATGGAGGAGTGAATCACAGGGAAACTTCATCTGTATTCTTTAAGCTACTTTAAAATTTGGTTTAAATGTGTGTCATAAAACTAGAGAACTTAATTGCATTTTTCACATGGTCATCAAGCAGCCTCTGTCTTCAAAATGACAAAAAAATGCCTTCAGCAGCAAACTTCTGCTTCAGAAGTCTTCTATACAGTTTTGGGATACCTGTTCAGCAAATAATTCACATTTCTGTATACTTTCCAATACATTCAATCAAATCAGTGCTGCTGATACTCCTAAGCAGCTTATATTTTAGCATTTTGAGATTGGCATCTGGAAAATAATGTATCTTTTTGACAAATACTTTCCTCATGACTGGTTATGCAAATGGCATTTTTTTCTGGCAGTCATGGGTACTGCTTTTGCGTGCTCTGTTATGTCCTTGCAGTGACTGCTGGTGCTGTAACCTTGCATTTTGAGAGGTGGAGGGGAGGGCATTGCGTTCTGCAGCAACATTCCAAGACAAGCCAAATCTTGGTCATTGTCTCTTAACATCAGCTCTCAGATACTGTGGTGCAAAAACAGGCTGTTGATAGGAAAACTGGAATGAGGAAGATTTTAGAAAAAGTGTTCCCCAAGAGTTGAGCAAAGAGTAGTTTATAGGTGCAGAGTGGCCTTCCTTCTCAAATATGCTGTAGACTCACAGATTCCCCAGTGTTTGGCTTAGGTTCTGAAGGCTCATGGAGAGAAAAGGGAGAGAATGGTCAGAAGGGGTTTGCAGTTGAGAGGAAGATCAAAGATGTTGCTGGGAAAGCATTCTGGCACAACTTTTCCTAGCAAAACAAGTCTGACTCATACTGCTGCTGCATTGTAGTTTTTAGTACAGTTAAGGCAGAGGTTCTGTAGTGCACCTTAGTTAAAAATAGGCAATCAAATCATTACAATGCAGGTAAGCTCTGGCACAGATGCTTAATTGCAGAATCAAAGAATCATGGAATGGTCAGGACTGGAAAGGACCTTGAAGATCATCTAATTCCAATCCCCCTGCCAAAGGAAGGAAACCTCCTACTCTGAGCCTCATGCAGCCTGGTCTTGAGCACCCTCAGGGATGGGAAATCTACTTCTCTGGGCAGCCTGATCCAGCGCCTGAATACCCCCACAGTAAAGAATTTCCTCTTAGTTTCTAATCTAAATGTACACTCCTTCATTTAAGGCCATTCCCCCCATCCTGTCCCTATGTGCCCTCCTAAAAAGTCCCTCTCCAGCCTTCTGGTAAGTCCCCCCTATATACTGGAAGGTTGCTCTAAGAGCTCTCCAGAGCCTTCTCTTCAGGCTGAACAGCCCCAGTTCTCTCAGTCTGTTGGAGAGGTTCACCAGCTGTGTGGTCAACTTATTCTTTGGATTCATTCGAGATCCACATCTGTCTTGTCCCGGGAGCCCCAGAGCTGGCTGCAGTATTCCAGGTGGGGTCTCATGACAGCAGAATAGAGGGGAAGAATCACTTCCCTTGACCTGCTGGTCACATCTCTGATGCTGCCTAAGATGTGGTTGGCTTTCTGGGCTGCTGTTACACACTGTTTGTTCATGTCCAGCTTTTTGTTTGCTAGCACCCTCAAGTTCTCCTCAGGGCTGCTTTAAATCCATTCTTCACTCTATCTTTGTGCTTGAGATTGCTGTGATCCTGCTGCAGCTCCTTGCACTTGGCCTTGTTGAACTTCATGAGGTTCTCACACACCCACCTGTCAGGATCCCTCTGGATGTTATCCCCTTCCTCCAGCGTGTCAACTGCACCACACAGCTTGGTGGTGTTGGCAGACTTGCTGAGGATGCACTTGATCCTGCTGTCCATGTCACTGTCAAAGCTGTCACTATACTGACCTCTGAGGAATTCACTTGTCCCTTCTCTTCATCTGGACATTGAGCTGTTGACTGCAAGTCTTTGATTGTCACCAACCAGCCAATTTTTTTATCCACTGAGTGGTCCAGCCATCAAATCCGTGTCTCTCCAGGTTTGGATATCCAGTTTTTGTCTGTCCAGGTTTGGATAAGGCTATCATGCACAACAATGTCAAATGCTTTACACGAGTCTCAGTGGATATTTATTGCCCTTCCCTTCTCTACCACTGCTGTAACCCCATCGTAGAAGGCCACCAAATCCATCAGGCCATGGGTACAGATGAATTAGCTTGTGTTCTTAAGCAAAGTGTAGTGTGGGATTTGTAATGTTAGTTCTAGACCAAGCATTTGGGAGTGAACTTAATGTGAATGTGGTGGTTTGTGCATAAAAATAAAGCTGTCTAGTAGACCTTTTGTAAAAGTTTTACTGGCTGCCAGTATAGTAGTCACTTCTGACTGGAAAGAAATCATTATAGCATCCAGTTGAGACATTTTAAATACATTGTTAGTTTTCCATATGCTGGACAGTACTACAATGTTCAAATTAGAGAAAAATATTAGTTTGTACTATCTTTCTGGGTGAGAAATGTCTGCAAACTGCATGGCTCTTCCTCACACCCCAGCATGTAGCTGTACTTAGCTGTGATGTGCCAGGATGCATGGATGGTATTTCACACAAAATCAGAAGTGTTGTGTTTGGGTACTAACTTAGCATCTTGATGAAATGAACATCATTTGCATTAAGACTAGACATTTATTTTTGTGTAGATGAAGGATGTGTAACTGTGAATTGTAATTAGGAGAGCAGCCTTATTTATTGCATGTTTCTCTAACCTGTGAATTAGGGTTGAGATTCTTGACCTTATCTGTTCTGCATGTGGACTTTTGCCTTTTGTTATCTGTTGTTATCCACGTAGGTGTCTTAGCTTCTGCTCATGAGGATGTCTTCTTTGCTCATGTTACCCTTACTGATTTTGCCATGTAGAACTACTGGGGCTCAGCAGTGCATAGAACCATGCTGCTTCTGTGAAATTCAGTGAGACATTTATAAAATTGATCATTACAATGTAATATTGTTTAACCTTCCATTCTGTGTCTGTACCAGAATATTATGTAATGGGCACTGCTTCTAGATTAGACATTTTCTTGTGTTTCCATGATTTTAATGCACTTTTGTAATAGCTGAGCTTTTTTTGTAACACCAAGAAAGTGTCACTCTTTCAGTCTTGTAGGCTTGAAACACTTAACTTTTTTTTCTGTATTTCCTATTTCAGCAGTGAGTCAGTCTCCTTTTTAATGTTTTGTATTTCCCTGTTGGAGATAAATACGTTATGACAGAAAGGTAAAACCACCTCATTGCTGTTAGGTTTCAGCTTGTAATTTTATCCATTTATCCATTGAGAGTTAAAATATGATATTATGAGGCAGGAGATCTGGACTCTCAGTCTTTCTGGGTTCAAGTATTTCTATTTCTTGCACCTTTTCTTCTTAAGTAATATTTTAACTTTAGTATTCCTGGCTGTGGCTTTGGCTGGAAGTATTTGATATGTCTTTCCAGGGAGATACTTAGAATCTTGCAGTGTTTTCATTCTTATTTATAATTCTCCTCTTGCTTCTAGGAGTTCTTTTTATCCCAAGGCCATTGCCTGACATGCTTGATATTCACAAAGAGATAGTCATGCTTATTATTATTGGACATCAGCTGGAATCTTATTTAATGAAATGTGGTAATACTGTGATGCTCTAGTTGGACTGTGGAGATCTCTGAATAATTCCACTTCCAGGCACTAAAATCCTTTGCAGTTAATTCTTCTTTTATGATAATCAGTGGCTTTTGTTATGTGTAACCATGAAATTAGATGGAAGACTTTGGGACAAGAGGAAACAAAGGATTTGGGTTCAGGATTTGATGAAGTCCCCAGATACAATGTGGGTGGTGGTCATGTCTGCCTGAAATTCTTGCTTCTGGCAAACCAAATGCTAGTGTCAGTTCCAAGTGGGTTTTGCCTTTAGGTTTTTAGCTCCTTTAGGACACTTGGCTGATGCAAGAGGTACCTGAATGGAATGTCTTGATTTCATTCTTGTACTTTAACCATTTTATATATAGAAGTATTACTTTGTTCCCTTGAGAGCAAAAATTCTTCTTGTATATGTCTCCATTGGGATTTGTTTGGAGTTGAAACCATAAAAAAAAAGCACTCCTGGATAATTAAAATTCATACAATGCAGGCAAATAGATCATGGAGACATTTGATCTTGAGAACGTATGCAAACTATATTCAGCGTACAATCAGATAACAAGAAAAAAATGTTCTACACAACTTGGCAATGAATATTGAAAGTATGAATTACTGTATGAAACAATTGATAGAGAGATAAGATTTTTTGGTTCCCTTTCATCCTTAAAGTCTTTTACAGGTAACTTGTTCTTGCAAATATGATCTTCGAGACATGTAATTTATAAAAAAAATGTTGTTTTTTGCCATGTACAAAAACGTGACTGCTATATTTTAAAAATAATAGGTTGTTGCTGGTATCTTGGAGCTCTGCTTATACTTTAAGGATCTTGCTGTTAGTGTGTTTACCTGGCAGGGTGTTTCAAGTTAGCCTTGCTTCACTGGTTTATAACCAAAACCAATCTCTTAATCTTTCACCTCGATTTTCAATGTACTGGCCTGAAGTGAATATTTATCTGGAAATGGTGGTTAATGGCCAGTCTGAAAATCACAGATCAGTTGTGTGTTTTGGAACAAGCTCTGCTTTGCCTGAATTCCAGACAGATTCCATGTACGGTAGTCCTAAAGGGCAGGAAAAGTAAAATTTGGTAAAACTTCCTCTAGGTATAGGGAAGCACTGAAAGGCAGGACACTTTCAGGTTTAGTTTTGTTTCTTTGCCACACTTTAGATCCACGATGAAATTTCTGGAAGTACACTTAGCTTTTTATTGACAGCGTTAATAAGCATCTTATTCGGTCACAGCTTCTGAAGCCTACAGAAAATTCAAGCTAGAAGACTGGAAAATAAAATTAAAAATATTTCACCCCTTATCAGTTCAACAGTAGATTTGAGCATGATGAGTTTTCTTTAAGCCAGATGACATTATTCACAGATTGAATCTGAATTTGCTGATGTTTGTATGGTTTGGAACTACTGCTCTTCTAAGCTTGATTGTGGGACTGCGTGTCTGGAAACAGTATTGGGATGCATCATTGAACATTCAGCTGCTTCCCATGCTTTGTTTAGGAGCAGGTATCTGCTTTGTGAAAAAATAAGTTTCAGAGTGTAAAAATGATGAAAGAATAAGACTATTAATTAACATCCTTTTATCAGAGAAAGTGGTTCTTCTAAATCAAAAACTGTCTAAAGAGGCTGTGAATAAGGATAGTGTGTTCAGTCAAGTCCAAGGGAATAGGAATTTGTAACTTGTGCTACAAAAACAATCATCCCTATGCTTCCTCCCCCTGCCCCTTGGACAATTTAAAATGGAATAGTTTACTTTTCTTTCCTAAAATGAACAGCCAAAATTAGACATTTTTGGCTGGCTCTCAAGTGTTATAATTATCTCTGCTTCATGTTTATTGTCTCTTAGGAATAGCTACAGAAAGTTAAATTTATAGGAAACAATCTATTTCTTTTAATGCAAAGCTTACTTGTTTTTTGACTTAAAGAAGTTATTCCAACTGACTTGTCCTGGATGAGTTGCTAGAAGCTAATGGCTTCTGGCTCCAGTTTCCATGTCGTCTCAGAGCTCAATTCAGTGCTGGAAAGTGATAAGCTAGACACATTTCTTGGATTTTCTAGAAGTAGTGCTTAGTTGTATTACTTGGTCTGTTGTCAGAACTCTTCTGTATAATAGCATAAACTTAAAACAACATTGGTTACATTTACAGTAGTGCCTTCTCACTCAGGGGAAAACCCCCAAAATAGTGTGGTATGTGATGAGATTTTGGGAAAGCTGGACATAAGATTCCTGCAAAACTGAACTTGATGGGCTTGGGGGGGAATGTTCTTGGTCAGTGAAAAGAAAAGTGAATGCATATAACATGAGTAATACTAAAAGAAACAGAAAAAAATTAAAAAGAGTCTGCCAGTGTGCTGGAGGGCAGCTTGGTGTGAGCTGTGTGGTCGCTTGGTTGTGTTAGAAATGGGAAACAATGGTTTTGAATTTCCTGTGTACTCCTGTAGGAGAGGTGGGCACACACTGCCTTCACAGCACATTTGTGTTCTGGGACTTGTTTTCTTTCTGGCATGGTTACAGTGATGTACTTGTTTATCAGCTGAAATCGTAGGTCGACTTTTTCTATATATGTATATCTTTATTAAGAAGTAATAGAATTACAGTGCCTCTAGAGCTGCTAATGGTATTCAAGAGCAGAGTTAATTAAAAAAGGAGAAAAAAAAAGGCCTGGTTCTTCATAATTTCTCTACTGAATCCAGCACCTGCACTGAATACACAATTCTAAGTCGAATGCTCCTGCTTGAGCCTCCTTTTCACATGCAGCAGATTCAGACAAAATCTACACTATTGTGTGAAAACGTTAATGGCTATAGGAGGAATTTTTTTTTATAGACTGCTGAGGAATATTTTTAACACTTTGCTAGTCTTAGTATGATGGTTCTTTGAGCTAGTTCTTTGAGCAGGTTCTGTGGCAAAATTGAGATAATCTTGCTGCTTCTTTGCTCTCAGACCTTGTGAAGAAACTCTAAAATAGATTTAAGGATTTTAATAAAAATATTTGTATGTAAATGCTGTAGACGGGTATCTGGACAGTCTTTATCTATTGGTCCCACTTTAGCCTTTTCAGTACAATCATTAAAATTATTTTTTAAAAAAAAATCGTTTTGCAGTGTTATATGACCCACAGGAGTGCAGGGCTGACTCGTCTCTGCAGCCTTTTATATGGCAGCTTTGCACAAGGGTGGGGCTTGGTCCACCTAGCAGGTGTTAATGATTCTGCAACAGCAGTAGTTTCTCTTTGATTCAACAGCCAGGTAAACAGTGTTTACACAGCCTGTTTAAATTGAAGTGTTTTGTTAATAGGAAGAAACCATTAGAGAGGAAAAGGGGTTATAAGCAGTTTTTGCACTTATTTCTTTTGCATAAGGCCATGTTCTTGCTCCTTCAGTATAATAAAGCTTTGTTTTTTCTGGATACCTTCACCAAGGTATTGTCTGTCTGATTTTTGTTCATCCTCATCTTTTCCCTTTTCTTCTAAAATAACAGCATTGATTTTTTTTTTCTTTCTCTCCTGCTTTCCTGACGCTTTCTTTTTCTAGTGAACCTGAATAGTTTGGTTCAGAATAAGCAGCTGTCCTTGTACACTGCCTGATAGTTAGCTGAAGTATTCATGCACTGAACATTTTGGTAAATCTTTTCAACCAATGTGACAGTTACCATAATTGGCATGCTGCCATATGTGGATTGTGTCTTCTTTGATTGAAGACGGATTTGAAAAAAAAAACTAAACAAAAGCTTTAATGTCGTTTGTCACTGTGTGTGTGGCTGCTGTGATTTCCAAACTACTTGTGCTCCTTTACACAAATGTTTTTGAGCTTTCCCCATGTTAAGAAAGCAAGTTGTAGGGGTTCTTCTTTTGGAAAAAAAAAATAAAAATTGTATGGTACTTCCATGTTGGCTATTTACTAGAATATGTATTTAGGCCTAGTGCTTTCATCTAGGAGATGAGAAACAGATTTTCTTTACATTAATTCTGTTTGACTGTAGATTTTACAAATGGTGAACTGGTTCAGAATCGTGTTTTAATCATAATTTTCTGGCCAAGAAAAACTTGGCCATTTCCTTTTTGGTCATGTATTAGTTGTTTGGGGTTTTTTTAGTAGTATCTCCTGAGCCGTTGTGATGCTCAACAACTGTAGTATGCAAGCCTTGCTGTTGAGCCAAATTGCTAGGAAAGAGCTTTCACTTTGTGTTATTTCCCTCCAGAAAAAGAAGGGTGAGCAAAACCTCTTCCTTTTATCATCTGAATGAATGTGTCTGGGGCCTTACTCTTTTTTGGGGGTGTTTCTATAAATGAAGTATTTTCTAGGAATTTTTTACACTATTTTCTATTCTAAAATACTGCAAGTCTCCTGGAAAATGTCCATGTAGATTTGAGAGTATTTATGTGGTTGAGACATGTGTGTGTGTGTGTGCGCACAAGATAACAAATGCTGCGTGAATAATTCACAATGAATAATTTTTATAATTAATTTAGACTTTCTTCTTGCCATTTTTACTCTGAATTCTTTGGAAATCATGGCTTTCACTAATATTTAACATTATTTTCAATCATTTGAGAAATACCTGCACAAACAAAGCTCTGATTAGCTCCGTTAACAATTGAGAAAACATTTAAAGAAAATTTTAAAAGAATCGGTATGACTGGTCCTTCTCCACCTCTGTTTTCAGGTTTTTCTTTTCCTGAAAAAGAAACAAACCAACTTTTCCTCAACAAAAATCCCACCTGTACTATCAGCAATTCCTTCACCAAAAACCACTGGGGTTTTTCTTTTCCCCACTCAGGAAACCCTTATTCTGTTAAATGTCTTTTTCCTTTGAAAAGGAATCGTCTCCTTTGAGGAAAGGATCACTCCACTATTCCTGAAGTGGTCAGTTTGTGTATTTTTTTTTTCCTTTGAATAGTTAGAATAGTCAGAGTTAAATATTGAATTTATGGATAATGATGGTTTTGAACATTTTTTTGTTGAGTATTTCTGTTTAAGAAGAAATAATGTTTTGTGAGGCGCTATAATTTAATATCTATGGCTATTCAAATGTTTACTAAAAGTCATATGGAAAATATCGTTATCTAATCAAAGTAAGTTATCCTGCACTGCAACTGTGGTGATTTATGAATTAATTTTTTATTCTCCAATATTGTTGTACAATTAGAATTGTTCTGTGCCTTAATGTTGGGGAAACTTGATTTTTGTTTTCCTTTCCCTAGCCACACCTAGTGAATATTTGATTCTTACCTTAGAGAGTGGACTTCAGGCCAAAATTTAGTGTTAAGAAACCTTACATGCTGTTATTTTTCCCCACTTTTCTTACAAGGAGATCGTAGAATTGCTAAGAATTTCTGAGAGTTCAAGTTGCTGTATTGCATGTAACAGCTTAAATACATTCATTTGAACATGCTGCACATTTACTCTGCCTTCCTGGTGAAATGCCTGGCTTTCCCAGTTCACATTTTATTGTAGTGGGTTACAAAGCATCTTCACTGTAACACACCTTAGCCTTGTTCTGTTGGTGGCTTTGCACAGGTGGGCTGGTGGGAACCCAGTGCTGGTCCTGGGGTGGCTGTCCCAAACCCGTGTGAGCTGGGGACTCTGAGGACTTCAGGAACTTCTTTGCCTTGTAGAACAACACTTTGGTACTTTACAGAAATAGTTTAGATCTTGCTTTGAGTACTAAAACTGCATGAATGTATTTGGGTTTTTATTAGCACTGAATGTCATTAATTTTTTGATGCACATTCTACTTAGTGTCAGTGGCTTGAAATAGAACAAAAATACCATTTTCTTCTATGTGTTTTGACCTGTTTCCCATCTCTAATTGAACACAGAAAGGTTTAATTACAATTATTTAATGAAATGGTGCATGACTGCTCTGAACACTACATTACTATTGAAGTTAGTCAGCAAATGTATACTTGAAATTGGATTGATTTAAGAACATAAATAATTTTGAAGTAATTCTGTCCTTTTGAGTTCATATGGAGTAGATTGAAGTAATTAATTTTAATATAAATGTTCTATAACTATCTTATCTAACACAAACTACATGTGATTTTTCATAATAGCTGAGGTGGATGTAGCTTATGATAAAAGTATGGAAGTATTGATGTGTAAATGAATAAATTATGTCTTCTGTAGAGTATGATATACAAAGTAGATCATTGAGCCAGAAGACTTCCTTTTTAGTTAAAGCAAATATGCGTTTCTATGGCAATAAAAGCAAATTTAAAATGTAGGTGGTTCTGACTGTTGCTGGTCTAAAATAAAGGTGGTGGCAGTTGCAGAATAGTACCTTTCAGAGCCAAAAAAATCCAAGATTTTTATTAAAAAAAATTCATCTATATTGCCCCATACTTCATTTTTAAAAATTTTGAATTGTAAGCTCTTTCTGATATATATATATATTGTTCCCTCGTTTAATTTTTCCTTTTTTCCACTGTGTGTAACAAAGATATATATAAAATCTGCATATATGCAAATCTTTTATCAAGTAGATTTTATTAAATAGATTTAAATGATAATACTACCTTTGTGTCTTTCATAATTTGTCAAGACTTTAAATTTTTAGTGCTTGTGAAGTGATGATTATTTAGTATTAGTAGTAGTACTCAAGAGACAAGAGACATGAGAGTCTTATATCAGAAGATAAATTAAAGCAGTATTTACCAAGGAACATGAAATTGATGGGGTGGGTTGGGGATAGCAGGTTGCAAATAAATAGGGTAGAATATAATGAGAAGTGTTTATCCTACTCTAATTAGAATTCAGGATAACAATGGAGACACCATTTCATTCTAGATTAGAATATTCAGAGCTCCACATCCATCGGAGCACATTATTAGAACAATCCATTATAGAATACCCAAATACCACCTATTCATGAGTGAGTCGCCTCAAATTAATCATCCTGCCCTATCTTTCATACATATATCTTTCAGGCTGTTTGCTTCTTTTGTGCTCCAAATCTTCCCCAAATCCATAGGCTAGACTACAGAGGACTCAAGATTCAGTATCTGTAGAATTTTGTCATTTTAAGAAGGGAGTATGGGCAGCCTAATTCCTGTATTGAAGATTATATTTTGCAGCCAAAATGTCTTGTTATTAAAGCATAGTGTGCTTACATAAAAAACAAGTGGTATCTTGTTCATCACTCACACATTTTGATTTTTTATGCCATAGCCTGACAGAACTTTACAGGAACTCAAATTCATTTAGTATGATGGGAACATGTGGTACTAGTCCATAGTTGAAAGTGGATCTTTCAGTTGATATAATGTCAGATTTCATAAAGTCTTCTTTTGCAGCAACGGTCAAGATTTTCTTAAAGTTACAGCCTGAGATATTTCGTGTGAAATTATCAACCTAAATTTGCAGAGATTCTGGTATTATCTATGAGGTACACACTGATTTCCCTCATCACAGTGTGTGCTCATGTGGCTGTCCTTGATAATTCAAATAATTTAACTATTCAAATACAATAGATGAAGTATCTTGAAAAGACATAGGGTTTGTGCCACCTGATCGCTGCCTGTGATACTGGGATGATAGATTTGTGCTCCAGTTCCTATCCAGCAGGAGCAATCAAGACCTAAGGAAAGGGCTTTGGATATCTGAGCTGCTGGGAGCCAAAGAAGCTGTTGGTATTGAATGCTTTTCACAGAAAATCAGCCAGTTTTATAGTATATAAATCTGTGAGTAAATGCAGAAAATTATGATAAATCTGTGAATAAATGCACTGAATTATGGTTGATGAATGGTTTTGTAAGCCTAAAAATAATGTATGTACAGAAATAATGTATGTACTCCAAGGCTGCATCATGATATTATGTTGACATGCAGTATTAGATGTAAATCCTGGAAATAAATAGATGCATTTTTAAATGTAGCTTCATTTATTCTATATTTGCAGGCAACTGTAGTGAAACCCAGCAGCATTACAGAGGAGATAGAATTAATTTTTTTGTTATTTAGTTTTTTTAAGGCAAATTGTATTTGACAAATATGAGATGTTATCGCACAGTTTAGTATTCTCTTCTGATCCAGGAAACATCCCTTACTGTCTGCAGCCAGGTCTGTTGTGCTGTGAGAGCCTGGCTCCAAAACACAAAATATCATCTGGTCTGTATAGCTCTGATTTTGACAACTCCTCCAAAATGTGGCTGATGGAGGCCAAGATAATCTCTGTTCAGATGCAGGCAGATACATTAAAAACATTAATTCTGAAAACCTTCATGGGTCTGTCAGGGATGTAGATGCATCTTACTAGACTGCAATTTATAATGGATATGTTAAGAGACATGTTGTCACAAAAGTATTGTAAAATAAGATCTTATATTTTTTTTTCTTATCAGCTGAAACTGGTTTTCAAATTCAACTGAGAGGATTTTTTTTAAATGTAGATTTAGTAAGCTTGCACTCTTCTGCCCTGATGAGAAACATATGTTCTTTTCCTCCCTAACTTCAGTACAGAAAAATTAACCTGCAAAACCTCTATATACTTTTTCCCTACATGTATTTTGGAGCCTAATGAATCTGAGTAAAAGTGCTCAATTTTATCTCAGCGGTTTCAAAGCAGATTTCTTTTATCATGACTTGGATAATTTCAAAGTCTTCTTTTCCTCCTCTGGTACTTCTTATATATATGAATTTAGGTGATAAGACTTTCCCTCTAAGTTTTAAATATTTTGCAAATTTGAATACCATTTTATGCTGAAATCAGTCTTAGAAGCAATTTTTGCTTATATTTTGTAATAATGATATTGAGATATTAGTGTTACATTAGAAAAAATTTGTGAGTTCTAGGTGCAAGACATAACAATAGATAACTACTCATCAATTTTGTGTAAATCCTGTATATCATATGAAAAAGTAATATTTTATTGCCATGGTGATAAGCACAGTAGCTCTTTTCAAGTTTGTTTTTTTTTTTTGTAGCAGCTTAATAGTTGAAGTAGCTGCAAAGGGAAAAATGTTATCTGCAACTTGTGTTCCATTGAGATTATAAACCTTGAATGACATATAAACTCCTTTTATAATAGAAGGTGCCTTTAGGGCCTGAATTGTACTAATGCATTGTAGCTAAACTTTACCTGTAGAATAAAGTTGGATTTGACATTTAAATTCATTCAGGAAGGTTTTAAATTAATTTGTTCATTTGGGAGAAAAAAATTGCTAGTGGCTTACTTAAAGGATTTAATTACATGAAGTACAGACTCTTGTTTTTCTTTAGGGAGTGTCTGTGTGAGTTTTTTTTCAGTGATTCATTTTTCTGTGTTGTGAGAAGAGAGAATGTTTGATGTAGCCTGTAAGGGCTCTGTATATTTTCCTATGTTATATTTCTTAGTAACAATGTGTAAGAACATCTATTACTACAGTAACTGCACCACTACTGTGATAATACATCAGCCAAGTTTTTGTGTTCGGTAAAATAGCCTGTAATTGTGAGCTACTGGTGAGCCTTAAAACAAGAAGATTTTACCCTTTCTTCTCTTCTTAAAAAAAGCATTTCTTGTTGAACTCTAGAAATTGCACTGTGATGGTGAACTGTTGGGAAGCACAGCATGGAACCAAGCTCCTTAGTATCTCAAGCAAACCACTTTCTCCTATTTTCTATCATTTGGAGTGGTTCGGACAGGGGGTGTATAAGATGAGTTGGAAATAAAGGCTTCAGTTCCTCTTATAACTCTTCCCTTGGATAACCCGTAGGTAGTGGTTCTTACCATCATTCATGAGAGATCAAGATCAGCTTGCTATTTTACAGGATAAATAGTTGAGGCAGTGTGACTTAATTTATGGTAGAATTGAGAATAAACTCAACATATCAAGTCCTTTGACTTCAGCACATTTCTGAGACACACTGTAGTTCACATACTGTAGGTGTCACCTATGGAATGTGCCTACACCATTTACTATTACTGTTACATGGTATCTTCCAGTGCCAATAAATGTGCTGCTAGATGACTATTCTTGTCTCATTTACTATAGATGATGAAGGAACTCAAGTGACTACAGGAAGACAGTTGCACATTTGGGTTTTTTTAATTAAAATATGTGTTGGTAGCATGAAAAGAGCTTTCAGCAGTAATGCTAGCAGGATATGCAGAAGTGAAATGTTCACATTTTAATGGAAATTAAAGCATTAAATTGTCTGTAATTTTGCTCATATGTTTGCTTCTGTACTCCCATTAGCTGTGTCTTGATTTAGCAGGAGTCAACAGCAAGTGTCTAGGAAAGAGTAGAACTTGAGCATGTATGGCATTTTACCTCAGAAAATAATATATATATACATCCTAGTTTCTGGTGATTTTGGATTTATTATCCATGAAACTCTCTGGTCACATGTAAACTTTTAGTACATTACATGTATTTAAGTGGTAGCCGTAGATTAACTCCAGTATGGAATATATTCATTTCTATAACTGGTTTTTTTTTAATCTGAGGGTTTTTTTAATCTTTTCAGGTTTTCTTATACATTTGGTCTGGTTAGATTTTTTAGAGTAATAACTAAGTTTTCCAAAAGTTTACAGCAACTAATTTGAGTTTTTTGAACACGTTTTTTTTGTAGGATTTGTCTCTTGTTAACAAAGTTCTTCAGTCTGTTTCAGGAAAAGTATTTGTTGTTTCACAATATGATTAGGAAATGCCTCTGTATAAAAATTATGCTTCTTGTGATTTCTGAACAACTGTATTTTCAAAATCCTTCATATGATGAAGTTTTACTAATTCCACTTTACAGAGAATGAACCAAAGGAAGTTTTTTCAGGGTTGCCTGAAGCTTGTGATGGGATTCCCACAAATGCCCCTGGCAATACTAGACCATCCTCAAACTTTGAAGCTGAAGTACATGAGCATGCTGTGTGCACTTTGAGGGGAGGGCAGTGGGTGTGTGCCAGCCGTGGGTGGAAGCTTTTCAGAAGCTCCAAGCGTGGATGTTGACAAAGCTGGCTTCATACTGATGCTTCTGCCAAATGTACCCAAGTGGGTGCTGCTAAACTAAGCAGTGTTCAGGCTGTTATTCTATGGTTCTTGAATAGAGTCCCACTTGATTCAGGATGACATGCTCTTGTATGTCCTTGTTTGGAGGTTAGTTTGGGTAATCTCTGGGCAGATGAAACTGCAGCAAATTGTCTTGATGTTGGGGTCAGATCCTAGATGCTGTGGAGGGGATTTCTCCATGGTCTGTAGGTCTCACACAAATCTGAAACAACCAGATGGTGTGGGACAGGGGCTGCCTCAGACATCTGCCTCAGCTGGCTTTACTGTTGCATTTGAAACTGGTGCTTTGACATGTATTCTTTTGCAACCTCAGGGTACTGTAATACTGTTCCCAAGTGTTTTAGAAACCCAGCACCATCAGTGGAGCCTGTTCCTGTGCTGTGCGTCAGCTGAGCTGCCATGCAAAGACACAGTAACACTCTTTCAGTGTCTTTAAAAATTAATACTAAACAACAGAAAGAAAAAAACTTCAGAGATGATTGCCAAAAATAGCATTAGATAGTTAACTAGGTCAATGCATCCCCAAAGACAGATGCAGACAATCACTTGCATAACATCTTGACTGGTTCTGAGGTGAAATGCAATTTGTATAAAAGGCTTTCTAGTCAAAACAGGAGTCACAAATTAATCCCTGATGCGTGTTTATAGTACAGACCTCCTGAATGGTGAGCTTTGGGGAGTGCTTGTTGCCCTGTCACTTTTACTTGGTTCATATTTTATTAATTTCTTTAACCTGTTTTTATTACTTCTTGAAATTTGACATAGGCTTTTGATTTCTATAATTCTTGTGATACTTTGTCAGCATAGGTATTGCTTGTTTCTGCTACTGCTTCAATAATAATGACTAATGAATTGGTATCTGCAAGGCATGATTAGGAAAAATCAACCTGAGACTTGCTGCCTACAGCTCCATGTTTGCAAGTTTAGCTGTACCTTAGGGAAATCAGAACTCCAAATTTTGCCCACACTTAGTTTGGGTGTGTATTTGTCATGCCAGCCTACCTTAAATGAATTTTCTTTTCTTTTATAGCATGTTTACTAGAGATGTCAAATCCAGAAGGGTACAGAGTCCTGCACATTAGTCATTGAGAATGATGTCCTAAACTTTGCCCCATGTTAGCAGGGGGTAGTGATCACGTCTGTGTTTATGCTGGTTTGTTGATGCTTTCTGTGATAGCATTGTGCCATCAGGTAACATTTTTGGTGAAGCAGTTTCCATTTAGTGGAGTGCACCATTTGTGCACGACTGATGTGGTGGTGCATCTCAGCAATGCCCTACCCCGAGTTAATGTACTTCCCAAAGGATGGGTCTGGGCACTTCTCATGTGCTATGACAGTGTGGCCATAATGGAAGAAAAAACTTGGGCTTGTAGGAGCCACAGCTGAAGTTTCCCCAATAACTGAGAGTCTCAGTAATCACAAAGTACAAACAACCGGAGCTTTAATGGCACTGTTCTTCTTTTCCCCTCACAAGATTAAGTTATTTAATGAATCTTTCTGTTCAAACCTTTTATGAGCTATCCATGTCCAGGAAGATTTATTACTTCTGGGGCAAGCAAGACCATCAGATGCTCTTTTTTGGTGTACCTAGGAGAGATAGCTGAAATATTCATTCTGAGTATATATTTGTATACATTTGCAGGTAAAATTTATTTTTCTTCAATTCTTAAAATGTAATATGTGTACTGAAAGCAAGGAAAATGCTTTTAAAATACATGGATTTTTTTCTTCTTTTATATATGAAATACAAAGTGTACTTCAAGAAGTAACTGAATTATTTGTATGGTTCATTCTGAAAAGTCTTGCATTTATTCAGTTTACTTTTTTCTTTGATGCCAAACCACTAGTATCACAGTGGTGCTCTTTGAGAAAACAAGAGCAAGCAAAAAATTTTTTTTGCTCCTCTTACTAACAGAGAAGTTGTTATCATGATGTAATTTGTTTTGGTTTTCAGCTCTTTACCATCTGCATATCTTTGAGACTTGCCTTCCAGCATATACCAAATGTGAACAGTCAAAATTCAATGTTTCAGTGACAGATTAATGTGTTTATTACCTTCTTAAATATTTCTTTCCATCCTTGTAAAATAAGGGAAGATGTTGGAGACACAAATGTTAGATCTGTATCACAGTGCTTGAGACTGGAATAACTTATTTTTAGTGTAGACTTTCCTTGTTTAAAGTTGTACAGAGCATTTGTAGAAAATTTGTAATCAATACAATCTTTGCAGTTGGTCCTTGTAGGTTCATGTCACAGAGTTAGTGTAATGGATGAACTTTGACATTATAAAGTAAATAATTGGACTTTTGGAGGAGTTTAAGTAGAATGTAGTGTTAGGAAGGATGTTAAGATACCAGGTTTACATGTTGAAATTGGGTAAGAAATGCTGAGTCAGGATTGTTCTCCTACAGCAGTATGTGTTAGGAGAGCTTCCTTGGCTGAAGAGTCAGGATGGTTTAGTGTCACCTTGTACAAATGTACAAGTGCAAGGGCATGCTGGCAGTCTGAAATGGTTACTCCAGTGTTGCTGTCTCTTTTCTAGACACAACTATATGTTTTTGCTATTGTTGTGTCATATTGTCTGGTTTTGAGAGCTTCTCTCTACCTGAGGCCTGGGAAGAAGTGTGTCACGTAGGTGACATTTGTGATTATTGTCTTTGTCCACTGAGAATAGAAAAGCCTCCCATTTTAAATCAATGTCATTGCAATACCATCTATCAGACATGAATGGTGCAGTGAAATACTGCTCTTTCAATCACAGAATCGAGTTGCTGCCCTTCAGGGAGGAAGGTCACGGTTTAAAAACTGAATTCTTTTACTGCAGCACAGGGGTATGACATGACTTCAGTTTCTTCTAGCTGTGCTCACAGGTTAGTTTACAGAGTGAATTATCTGGAAGAATCAGTGTAAAAAATATTTAGACTCTCTTCTTATAATAAATAGCAGCATGTATCACATCTTTTGAGGCTTCCACTTCATCCATAAAATACTGTGTTATATGTGGTGGATACTGGTGGAAGATTTGTGGCAGAGGGTTGTTGGGTGGTTTTGAGGTAAACATTTGGCTTGGCAGTGGCATAGAATGGCACTGTCAGTGCAGGCCATCTGTAGAAAGCATGGAGGAAAGAGCACTTGCCTGACTAAGCTGCAAAGCTTCCAGGTGCTGAAGTCAGATCTACCCTTCTGTGTCCTTTTCCAGTAAGGGCAACATGTGTTGATATCCTTTGTTGGTATGTGTGTGGGATTATGCCTCTGGATCATCCCTCTCCCACAAGCTGCTGCCTCCCCAAAACCTTTTGTAGAGGATCTGGGTTTTTTTTTTTAAGAGGATTTGTTGTTTTTTATGAATTTTAGGTATTTTTTGCTGGTAGAAATGTTGCTGGATCCCACATCTTTCCAATGTCTCTTGGGTGGTGACTTACAGCCTAGCCTCAGTACTTTTCATGGGAAACTTATGTGCTTTTTAAAAATCATAAGTGCTATTGGACCACTTCCTTTTTCACAAGTTATTTTAAACATAGAAGGTAGTGTGTTGTGCTTCTGCAAAATGCTCCATTCAATCACACAGGTTTCATTGTCACCCACATCACCTTGTTTGCCAGCTGCTGCCCGGAGTGACCCAATCTGCTGCTGGATGCTGCCACATTTGGTCTGGAAGTGAAAGAGCCACCATGTCATCTTCAAAGGTCTGCAGTGCACCTGGAAGCAGCTGCTGTAAATGCCCTGATATACTTGGAGTCAATGTGGAGAATCACTTGTATTTTTGTGGTGCAAGTAAACACTTTCTTGTAATCCCTCTCATATGACAGCAGCAAATGTTTTTCTTCAAAACTGCCACTTGAAAGCACAAGTTCCTGCTTTATTTTGTCCCCGTTCAGTGGTCGCTCTTGCTCAACTTATTTAGAAGTTTTGTGGGATATTTTAATATTGCAAAGGATGGTTTGCAATATGTGAAAATTTAGAAGAGTGTCACCTTCAGTCAGTAGTTGTTAAATGAAGTCATCATTATCTAAGGGGAATAGAGAGTCCCCTTTGCTGTGGTGTTTCTAAGCACTGACTGGTGAGGGAGGCAGGCAGGAACTGAGGCATCATGAGCTGCTGTGAAATGGCCAGTGGTCTGCGGAGTGCAGCTGGGAAAGGGGAGGTGAGCTGGAATGAAGCTGGAATGCTGCAGGGGACAGTCAGGGTGGGATGCCTGCCTTGAGATTTGCATTTAAATAGTCAGAAGGTGTATGCAGGTATAAGAAAATCTGGTGTTGTCACTGAGAAGGAGAAAGTAGTATAATTTGTATTTGATGTGAAGGCTTGTATCTGAAACTGTTATATTTAAAATGTACTAAAATGGTGGTCTTCCCTGGAGCTGGGACTGTCAAGACACATTGCAGTAACATTGATATGCTGATCTCTTCAGTGTTCACATTGCTGTTGGCTTTGTAACAGTAATGTGTATCTAAATGTGTTCCCATTGGAAAAGCTTTCTTCTTTCAATTGAAAGCATACTTTTGGTTTCCAAGAACTTTCAGTAGCAACATGATAAACACTTTAAACTGATTTTAAAAAGTAAATGTCCATTTATTCAACTTTGCCAGATCTCTTCTGAGGAACCTATACTAAAATTACATTTTTTTTCCCTAGTTGGATGTTGGTTGTCCCTGAAAATCAAGGATGAAAGAAGAACATAACCAGCATAGAACATAACTAGCTCTCAGAACTTGTCTTCATTATTCTGCTGTTGCTCCCCCAACCCCTGTGTCTTCTATCACTATTTACTAGACTTGTTTAAAAAGATATACAGCCCTAATAAGGGGAATAGGACCTTACAGTTCTTTTGCAAAAAAAACCCAATTGTTCTGCAGAAAAAAAGTATTCTTCTGTTTCTTGTCAGAAGCTATCTACAGCAATGATGATAGGTTCTCAGGTTTTACCCTGAGCATGCAAAACTAGTAATGAGGAGGAAACTTAAAAAAGACAGGAAAAAATCCCCAAAACTTATACCTCCAGGGAGCTGCTGCACAATTGAATACATCCGGCTAATGTTACAAAATACTGAATTAATTTTGTCCTATATTTCTTCTAAATTAATTCTAATTAAAATGTAATAGTTCATATGAGCAGCTTATAATTGCTTTTTTCCTAGTGTGGTTTGTACAGAATCATTCCAGCTGCTATCAGTAGAAGATGCATTGACTGCATCTGCTTTAGCATTTTAGCTCTGAGCAGCAGCAGAGCTCTGCAGTGACTCTCTTCACATCTCCCATTGTCATCCCCAAATACTTTTTGATCAGATCAAAAAGTGGTGTCAGTTCCCATGGAGTAACTTCTTCTGGGGGATATTAAACCACACGTCTGCTCCAGGGATTCATTCAATATGCTTGGACTCTTTTGGGGGTGTGAAGGTTTAAATCAATGACAGAGTCTTAGGGCAGCTTCTAACAGTCCATGTGTGGCAATGTTCTGCTTAGGGGACTGGCCTAAATCTAGTTAGACGTAAAACCAAAAAATGACATGTCATGGATATCTCTGGACCTCAGCTTCTAACAGGTTTGGCCTGGTGATCCTTGCTACTGCACCGCCTTACTTGCTGAGATGCACACAGTCATACTGCCTCCTAAACTGTGTAATGCCCAGAGGAATTAATTCTCTTTATGAATGAGTGATCCTCTGTGTTAAAATACTTTGTGTTGTTTAGTGTACAAGCATGTTATTATTATTACCTGAAAGATAATTGAGTGCTGGGATTATGTGTATCCTCCTCTTACCGCAGTCCAATTTAGCACTTCTCTAAGGATGGGAGGCTTTCATAGTATTTTCTGTCCCTAGAGGAATTACTTTCCTTTATGGTGGAATTTATCTCCAAGTTACTGTGCAATGGCGAAACTTTTCTTGTAGCTTGCTTGTAGTTTAGTGTGTCAGATGCAGAGATCAAATTGTGTCTTGGTAGTACTCTGCAAGTTTTACTATATTTGCTTTTGTATATTCACCATTCCCTTTAGTTGACTGTTAAGGTACTTGAACAGGGATTACTGCATGCATTTGTTGGCTGGTAGTTATCTCCGGCAAAACACTTGCAGAAATCCATTTATGAGTGCAGCCATGTTTTGCTTTTTCCTTCTTCGATACTTGTGTGCTGGTGTCTTCAACCTGTGTAGGTACAA
This sequence comes from Parus major, assembly GCF_001522545.3. Lineage (NCBI taxonomy): Eukaryota > Metazoa > Chordata > Aves > Passeriformes > Paridae > Parus > Parus major. The sequence goes on from NC_031773.1 coordinate 13,730,510, forward strand.
AGTGCATTAAGGTGTATATAGGTGGAGAATGGAAGTGAATTAGCTTTTCAGGTTAGTAGCAGAACCTGCATGCTGAGCAGTGGTGATTTCTCTCAGTGACTAAGTGACAGCTCAGAGAAAGCCAGCAAATACAAAGTCAGTGAATGGAGGTATTTGGAAATCCACTCTAAAACATAAGTGGCCTGAATTCTGCAGCTTTTCCCAGCTTTGTTCTCCCGTGTTTTTGTTGACAAGGTTTTGTTTACAAGTTGCAATAATTTTTCCTTTCAGCCTGCTCAAAAAGTTGGTGGCAGCTGGCAGAAGGCACAGTTAGGCAATGATGCTTTTGCTGAGAAACATGAAAATATTTTCTGTATCCATAGAAAGATACAGATGCTTCTTATGTCTGACACTGAAAATTACCTTTCATTTTCATTTGTTTCACTGGCCCAATCCAGTGCCAACCAGACTGTTGTAACTCATTGGTGACAAGAAGCAGTTTTGCCTTTACGTTCATCAGTCTCTGCAGCCTCTAAGTGAAGTAATTTCCCCTTTTCTTTTTTTTTTTCCAGTTAAACAGGACCTAGGACTTGATTTTTTTTTGTTGTTGTTGTTTATTTTAGTGCTTATCCTTCAAATATCTGTTTTTCATAGTTGTTTTTCCTCTGGAAAGCAGTTAAACATCCTGAAAAAGTTGCTCCTGTGCATTATAGGAGATATGCATATCCTTCAGAGTAAAATTCTGTCACTTCTCTGCATCACAGGTAATCTTTATGGCTGATCATGGGTGGGAAATCTACAATTTGCCATGAAACTAAAAAGGTTATCTGAAATTTCAGCTATTCTAGTGGTATTTTGTCCTTCAAATTTAGAAAAACTACATGCTTCTTGGGACATTTAAATGCTATTTGGTAACTACTAGTTGCTGACCACCTACTTCCACTAGGATGTTGAAGAGTGTTGTTTGAAGTTTGTCTGCACCATGTTTGACTTCAGGTAGTTTAATTTCTTTTTGATAATTGGTTAACTTGGAAAGGGTTTAAAAGCAGCATAAAAATCTACTTCACTGAAATTATGAGAAAATATCTCAGAATTCCTGTATCTTCTTGAAAAATGGGTTTCAGGTCTCTAAATAATTTAATACAACCTTTCTGATCTTCTTTTCTATCTGCTAGACCTGTGAGGCTGCAGAGAAGCCATGAAAAGGCCCTGCATGTGTGTACCTTGCAGTGCATATTTAACTGAGTAAATGGATTGAGTATTGTCTTGCATTCTGCTGGTCTTCCAGCAGCTTTTGAAAAAACTGCATTTTAAAATATTTTAAACTTGTGAGGAAACCGTTAATAAAGATGGCATTTATGCAATGCCATTCTGTCTTCATTATGATGAAAATGGTAAAAAAGCTTTCAGCTTCATGTAAGCCTATTTGCCTTACTTGAAGATTGCTTGCAGATTTATTCCATAGTATGTGAGAGACCTTGAATTGTCCATTATGAGCATTTATTAATGATCTTTCTCTATTTCTACCATCCCTCATTTTGAGATGAGGATGAGAAATCAACGCGGACCAGAACTCCCTCAGTATAGTACTTAACAAGCATAGAATGGTTTGGGTTGGAAGGGACCTTTAGAGATGGTTGAGTTCCAAACCCCTGCCATAGGCAAGGACACCTTCCACTAGACCAGATTGTTCAACCCCACATCCAACCTGTCCTTGAAGTCTTCCAGGGATGGGTTATCCACAGGTTTTCTGGGCAATCTGTTCCACTGCCTCACCACCCTAATAGTAAACAATTTATTTCTTATATCCAATAGAATTTACCCTCCTCTAGTTTAAAACTATCACCTCTTGTCCTTTCACTGAAGTCTCTGGTACAGTGTCTCTCCCAATCTATCTCATAAGCCCCTTTTATATATTGAAAAGATGAAATAAGCTCTCTTTTATTTCTTTGTCATATTTCATGTTATAGTTAAGGAAGTCATCAGTTTAGTATTCTACACTTGCTGTTTTCAATATTGAACTGTCTCTTCTGCAGAGGTTATAAATTCAGGGTAAAAGCTGTCAGTCAAGTGTGACTGACAGGTTCTTGATTAATGAAGCCTAGTATTGAAATTGCAAAACATCAGCTGTTGGCAGTTTGGAGATGACTGAGTTTTACAGGATTTGTATGTAAGAATGCTTTTCAGTCACAGTTGTTAAAGATAACCATGAAAAGTGCCAAACTTAACTTTTTTCATTGGTTCCAGTTGTAATAACTAGTACCATCACCATTCATTAGGAGTGCTGTACGTTTCATGTAAGAATCTTGTGGATGACCTCTGAATGTTCTCTAAGCCAATCCCTAATCGAAACAAAATAAATTGGAGCAGGTTGTGCAGGAACTTTATCAGTGAAGTTTTTACCATGGTCTGTCTGCATCTCTGTGCATTTCTGTGTTTTTTCATTTCCATGTTATGAAAGAAACAGACTTCACATCTGGTCCAAATTTTCTGCATCCCAATTTACCTGTTGCATTCTGTCTTACCCTTGCAGACCTCTGAGGAACCTGGGTCTGTTTTCTCCTTGCCTCTCTGCTAGGTATCTGTAGACAGCAGAACCTTTACCTTCTCTTTCAAAGTGGAACAATCCCAACTGATCCAACATCTGCTTGTACGTCGTGCTCCAGCCCATCCACCTTGGTGGTTCTTCTCCAGGCTCAGGCAGCGCTGTGATGTGCTGCTCCTGCTGCAGGGTAGAGAAGAAGAAATGTTTCCTTGACCTGCTGACAGTGCTTCTCCTCCTCCTCCCAGGATATGATTGGCCCTCTGGGATGAAAAATGTAGTGTTGTTGAGTGGTGATGGTTGCCTTAGAGCCCTTGGTGTTTCTGACAGAAGATCTTTAATACTACAATGTAATAAATTAGCTAGTACCTTGAGATAAGGTGTGATCTTAGGCTGCAGTTCAGTGAAATATTTAGGTGTGTGTCTGTCATTCTGTCTTTAGTGAAGCTCAACTTTGTGCTCAAGTTCAAATGCTTTCCTTAAAATAAGTTGAAGCAGTTTCTTAAGACATACTATTTTCAGCTACACACTGTTCCACTGTGCTATCAACTATATATCCATTGATGGACTGTCCTATTTTTAGGAAGCCAAAGTTAAAGCACCTTAACTTTAACCTACAGTGACTTTTTGATTTTTCTTCTCTCTAGGTTTTGGAATTTAGCTGAGCTGTGCTAAAATTATAATGATTTCAAAGCAGATTTTTATAATCTGTTTAGATGTGGGTCTCATCACGATTTTAACTTTATTCCTTCTATTTTTAATGAAGATCTTATGCTAATGGCATCTGTTTTTTAAAAAGTGAGAGGAATTTTTTTAGGCCCCTGCATTAATTGGAGATTTAAATTATTAAGTTTAAATTAAACTTAATTTTTTAAGGAGATGGTCTAAGCTAAGTATGCTGTTAATAAAGCAAAAAAATAATAGTGGACAACTGATTATGTTCATAAATTCCCATGGAGACTTTCACTGACCTCCAGACACCTTTTTCAGTTCTATTAAACTTTACTTTTTCCCCGTTCCCCCCTGGGAATGGGTTCTTGTGTCTCATTCTTTTGTAGGGCAAGAAGTAGAAATATGTTTTTACTGTTAAACTACTGGCTTCAGGCAGAAATAAAGATATTTCATTTAGAAACAAGGGATAGAGAGGGCAAAATAATATCACTAAACCAAGATTTTTGGCAGAAACAAATTGCAAAAAATGTAAGGCTTGAAGTGTGTTGTCCAGAAAATAAAATACAATATCTGTATAGGTGTTAATACAGTAACACCTCTGAAGATCAGCTTGAGAGTAGAGTACTGACTAGGAGGGAACTCTTGAGTCATCTGCTTTTTTAGTGCTCTTTAAATTGAAAAAGAACAGCAACAGCAACACACACCCCTAAAAAATAGCACTCCTGAAACTGTCCTGACTGCAGTTTTCTTGTCTCTTTCCTCAACTTAAAATGAAAGGAAAAAACCTTCTAATTCCAGATTGCTAGATGCTCTGCCCTGTATTTCTCTACTGATGAGAGTGGGATGGGAAGCTCTTCAGGCTGTTACAACACTTGGCTTATTTTGGTTGGTGCCTGCGTAATGCTCCTACATCATCTCATCTTTCCTCCTTTGCTCTCTGCAGCTTTAAGTGAGGGTCACATAACTGTTTCCTATGTAAGGCAGGAGTTCTGGAGCAGACCCTGAGAAGAAGTGTTGATTTACAGGTTGTAGGTATGCACAAGTCTGCCTTAGTATCTGTTGCTTTATTTCTAAGGTACTTTCCACAGCTAGGAAGAAATCACAATGTGATCCTTGCTTTTCTCTGTTCTCAGCCCAGTCTTCGGATCACTGGAACAGGAAATACTCCCCTTTGGTCATTCCCCCACTCCACAGGTCTGACTGTATCACAGGGAGGGTCCTTTTCCCCAGTGCAGATTCTTGTTGGTCATTGTGGCCACTTCTCTGCTCTCTCTGGCATCATGTAAGTGGGCACTCTTTGTTGTCTGTTTTGTTGTAGTTTCTCTAGTTTTAAAGGACTTCATTACAGCAGATTCTGTTTTCTATAGAGAACAAGTCATACAGAGCCAAAATGCAGTCCTTTGTTTTGATTCCTGACTTACCACTGCTTCTTGTTCTATTCAGAAGTGTTATTAAGTGCTGCTGCTTTTGTGCAGGTACTCAGTCATATAGATTTTCCATCACCAAAGCTTTATATCAAAGAATGTGGTATCAAAGAAAAGATTTTTTCCTTTTACAGATAAAAGAAAATGTCTTTATTTTCAGAACTCCCAAAGACCAACTCAACTTCCTGTCAAAACAAAAAAAAAATCTATATTAGGGTTTCTTTTCACAATGTGTGGATTAAAAAGGTAATTTGGAGAGACCATTTATTTGAAAACCAGGTTTCCTGAGCAAAGAAAAAATCCCTTTCCAGTTCATCTAGGCATGGAAAACCTCCTTGCACAACCTAATTCTCTAAAATCTAGGTGGTTATGTCTAATTAGCTTTTATTTGCTTTTTGACCATGTTGTCTGTTTAGAATAGAATCACTGAATGGTTTGAGTTGGAAAGGACTTTAAAGATGATGTAGTCCCAACCCCTCTGGCATGGGCGGGGAATCTTCCACAGGACCAGGTTGCTCAAAGCGCCATCCAGCCTGGCCTTGCACATTTCCAGTGATAGGGTATCCATAGTTTCTCTGTGCTACCCACATTCCAGTGTCTCACCACCCTCACAGTAAAATATTTCTTTCTAATATCTCATCTAAATCTCTCCCCTTTTAGTTTAAACCCATTCTTCTTAGTCATATCACTATCCACCCATGCAAAAAAAATCCCTCTCCCTCTTTTTTGTAAGCTTTTAGGTACTAGAAGTTTGTAACAACATCTCCCCAGAGCTGTTTTTTCTCTAGGCTGAAAAACCCCGTCTCTCTTGGGCTGTCTGTATAGGAGAGGTGCCCCAGTTCTCTGGTCAGCTTAGCTCTCTCCTCCCCTTGCTTCTTAGGCCCTGCTGTGCTTTGGTGTTTGTCTTGTGCTGGGGATCCCAGAGCTGGACACGGCACTTCAGCTGGGGTCACATGAGGATGGAGTAGAAGGACAGAATCCCCTCCCTCACCCTGCTGCCCACTCTGCTCTGCATGCAGCCCAGGGCGCCTCTGGCTTTCGGGGCTATGTGCACATATTGCCAGGTCACATCCAGCTTTTCATCCAGGAGAATCCCAAAGTCTTTCTCAGCAGGGCTGTTCCCAGTGAGCACTCCTTCCAGTCTGTATGCAGGCTATTGGATGGTTTTGCTATAGAAAGCTGAAAAATGCTAAGACTCAGCTGTTAGGCAAGCTGACAGTCTTCTTTCCTTCTTGACTGATGGGATCTGTGCTGTAAAAAAAAAAAAAAAAAAAAAAGGAAAAAAAAATCTCAAGTTTTCTCAAAAGATTAAACTATTTGAGGCAGGAAGTTTCTTCTAGTACTGGGAATGGTTCTTCCAATGTTACTGGAAACATTATAAGATAGTGAGGAAGATCATGGTACCTAAGTTAAATTGTTTTGTATCTTCACGGGATAATGCAGTTTTGATCTTAAAACTAATTCTTTTTTCTAGTTGATTTGTTAAATTTTACAGAAAGGAAAAATTAATGAGGTTGATAGTTTTAGGAAATAATCATGTAATAGGCAAGGGGAGGAAACGGATGCTTGTTTTAGTATATTATTCATACACAGGTAATAATAACTAGCTGTAAGTGCTTTAGAGTAAGAGTCCTATATGAAGGAAGGTTCTGCAGATGATGCAGAGAAGGCTGCACTGGAAGCTATCATTTTATAAGGAAGGGAAATCCAGAAGTGATTCCCATGTCTGTCCTTTGTTATTGAGATCACCAGCCCAAACTTTATTTTTTTTGTTCCCTGCTGTAGATCAGTTCCTTGAAAATTTATCTGAGTGGAAGGGAGGGCATTTGAACAAAAAAGATCTAGAAAACTACTCTGACTCTTCAGCTTAATCAGTGCTAAACTGATGAGTGGCTGTGTTGTTGCTTGGCTAAACCTGCCTTTTTGGAAACGCAGAGAGTACAAAATGCTGGCAGGATCCCTGTAAGGTTTTAAGCTGTTGCTACAAGCTGTTACCTAGATTAGCTGGCAGAAGAATGTTTGAACCTGCAAATGACTTTGGCAGGGCCCAGTCTCTAACCATAGATTCCTAGCTGTGAAATCTGTCCAGTTAGTCTACTAATAATTTGAGGGATGGGGAGTCACAAGGTTTCCAGGCACCAGATGTCTGCCTGCCTTTGCTGTGGGATGTTTAGGTTGGCTTTATGTCTGGACTACAATTTCTTTTTTCCTGGAAGTGAACACAGTTAATTTTCAGAAGGAGATACTAAGAATTCATTAATACCCATTTTTCTTCTTTTTAGCTTTCATTATATAAGCTCCTTTTAGAGCTAGGGTTTTTGTTGTGCTGCCTTTGAAAATCCCCTCATATTTTAGTTGCCTGTGGATCATACCCAAGCTCCTATGATTGCCATACAATCCATTTTGCTCATACAGATAAAAATCAAAATCCCTGATCAGATGATTCATAATTTCCAAGTCTAACTTGTGGGTTATGCCTAGTAACAAGGATAACTGCTAAAATATAAGAAGCTGCCATTAAAAGTTTCAGATAACCAGTCAAAAAATAGAATGTTTGGAGAGTACCACTCACTTTCAGAAGTAATGTTTTGACAAGAACAGCTTCTCCTTTCCTGTTTAGCTCAGTGTAAGCTAATAAGGTTTTTTTTGGATGTGAAGCTAAACTTCCAAATTCTAATTTTGCTTTTTGCTTATAAGGATGAATGTCTATTTTGGTACAGAGTTTGGATTATGCTGTGAAATATCTACTTGGATCACAGCAATCCACTTTGTGTATAAACACTTCAAGGAATGTCACCTTCAGCAGTATCCTTATTTTTCCATTGCTCTTTATCCTGTGTTGTTATTTTGCATAGAGGAAGCTCCAGCTGCCCTTTACTGTAGCATGTTTTGAACCCTTGTAAATATTATGTGTTAAAGTTTACTTCAGTTAAAGTAATTATCAGAAACAACTGCAGAAAAAGTCCACCTAAATCTATTCTCATTGAATTCAAGCATTAGGAGGTCGCATCGTTCTAACTTCACTTTTATTCATAGATTAGAAGAAAGAAAATAAGCATCTTGTTGTTTTCTCAAGTTCAAATTAAGTGATTCTGATGCAGGAATGTGTCTAAATCTCTCAGATGAAAACAACAACAATTAAGGCAGAAGTATCACTAACAAAAAAATTGACTTTTTGGAGTAAAATCACTCTTTTGTCCTTTGTTAAAATTGCCAAATATTTTTTTTGGTGATTTACATTTAAATAATCTGTTTCCCTCTAGTTCTATGGGCAGATAAGTTGTTCCATTTTTTAAAGGTGTAATGGTTTTATTGTTTAGTGCTATTTTAATCTGTTGTCATAGCTAACAGCATATTTAAGGGTTATTTGAAACTACTGAAGTACCATTTAAGATTTCAGAAGACTTATTTTCAGAAGAATGTATTTAATTCTGAAAACTTGTTTTGGTTTTCATTTTTTAGTTTAAATGCATTTTCTGTTCTTAAAATCCATATTATGCCTAGAGCTGTCTATTTTTAAGAACATGGTAACATTTGAACTCGATGTGGATGGAAGGATTTCTGATAAGAAAATGCAAATATAGTATAGCTAGTTTCAGAGCTAGATAGTTTCAATAAAAAGTTTCATGCTCATTTGCTGTTTTACAGTCAGAGTTCTTCAGGCTTTTTAGTTGAGTTTGTAAAGCTCCTTTAATACAGAGATTAGAATTTGTTTATTTCTTTCATTCCATTTATTGGTTTGTAAACCTGAAGGCTGTGGATTTTATGAAAGACAATCCTTTAATTTTTTGGTATGTGGTGGTTGGCATGGCAGATATTTGGAGCAAAACTTTTTAAATGCTGACTTGAGTATGATAATTTTTAGCATCATTTTTCTGGTCCAATTAATTAGCAGTCTGAAAAATTCCAAGTGCTTACTGAATTTAACTTGACTGGATGTTCTAAAGGTCTAAACTTTCCTACGTGGTCTTAACATTTCTTCAGGGCTGCACTTCAGATGCACAGACTGATTTGTGTGATGGAGCTTTGTTGGAAGCTCACTACTCCCTCTGAGTTGCAAATCATTGTCTGAGAACAGCTGCTTTAATTTCTCACTATTCATTTTAGTGCCTTCTTCCCAATTGTTTTGTACAATGCTGTTTTATGAATTAAGTTTTATAAACTTCTTTCAAATAGCTGAGTGGTCAGGAATTATTAAAAACCTTTCAGTTCCTTAGGACATTACTGCTTCCTTTCCTAACAGTGCCTGCTGTAGAGTTCCAGCTTATTCAATGAGCAGGATCATTGATGGTGGACTTGAAGATGTAGATTGTCTAAAATATCCCTTGAAAAATAAAGATAGATTTTTTTGAACTCAGTTAAGGACCTTTTACAAAGTTTATGAAGAATGAAAGATCTCTTGTAGGCATTCAGCAGCCTGGATTTACACCAGATGCTGCAGAATCAGTTGCCAGGTAAGATTTTTAAGTCCAAGGACTCCATGCTCAGGTGTGATGTAGGGTATGAGGACCTTCGTGGTGTTTGTGAATTAAACTTTGTGGGTACACGTATTAGCAAATCTTTTTCTTTGTGAAATTTGAGCTCTGGGCTACTCCTAGCTAGCAGCAACTTCTGGCTTCGTTGCTTTTCCACTGAGGAAATGCCACTTTGAGTATGGAACCTTTGTCAGCCCAGTGATGTCATGAGTCTTGTCTGGGAATATCTTATGAGATCTATAGATTGACAATATATAGATTTCTTTTGAGATCTATATATTGACTATACCATCACTTGATTTTACATGGAGGCTTTTTGAGTTAATGATGTGGTTAAATGGCAGGACACATAGGACTGTGTACTGTCTGACTGTTAGTGTTATTTGGAAACCAGCTAGAAAATTGGTCAAGCTGTATTCTGCTATCAAAGAAGAAAAGTTAAATGATAATACAATTGAGATATGAATTAGATATACCATAATTTTAAATGAAAGTAAGTTTTTCTTAGGTAAATCTCATTATCTTTCAGTGAAGAAAATGTTATCTAAACCCTCTTCTAGAGTCCAGCTCTTGCAGCTCTTCATAGCTTGCCAGCTTTCTGAAGCTGAAATTCTGCATGTAAATTGTTCTTCACTAACAGACTCATTTAGGGTTTTTTACTGAATCAATACTTAAAGTATTTTCTGTATGTTCAGGAAACACTGAAAACATAAAAATGTAGATCCTCTTCACCTCTCTCTTTTTATTTTTCTTTGATGGCAACTATTTTGACTTATTCATATTGTGATTAGATGTTCTGAGTAAGTGTGCTAGATGTGACAAGATGTATAAAAGCTAGAATTTTTCACCAGGCTGTACTAGTGAAAAAGCACTAAAAGGACTACTCTGGGCAGAGAGAAGTTCAAGTAAATACTGTAGTCAGGGATTTTAAGTTTTTGCTTATTATCCCATAGCTTTCTGTATTATTATTATTTTTTTGAATAGGATACTTTTAAAGTCTTAGAGTTTTCTCTGTTAACCAGGAATTTTGTTCATTGTTTTTTTCTTCTTTGAGGGAATCTTAAATTCAGCTTCATGCCATTGCTACCAAAGGTATAGAATAAATGTATTAATTTCTGCTCCCTCCACTGGCCTCCAAGCTGTGCAGAATAGATCTATCCAGTACCTTCAAAGTACCCACGCCTGTAACTGGTTCATGGAAATTGGGTCTTTAGGGGGCTAAGGAGAATACTTTATCTCCAATATCCAGACCCGAGCAGTAACTCACAATAACAATGGCTCTCAAAATCAATAACAATGGAAACTTTTAGAAAGGAAACAACAGTGATGTTTTGTGATAATTTTTGAGTACGTTCAGTTGCAGCTGATGTGTAATCTGTTAGTGTGATATAAGGAGAGCTGGACATTTCACTCCAGCAGTAGACATTGTACAAAAATTGTTTCATTTTTTTGCTTGGGCTTCCTGATAATCCTCTTTGTAATACAGTGCAGAAAAGAAGAATTTAAATTGCCAAACAGTTCAAAAATAATTGCAATAATACAAGTTTGCTTGAAACTAAGGTGGAAAGTCTGCTATGCCTGGCAACATTGTCTTGATAGCGATCACTTAAGAACTGTTATGTATTCTTTTGTTGTTGTCTTGTTTTTTTTAAGCTGGACCTGTGATCTGCAGAATGCTAACATACCCTCCAACTCGAAGAGCCTTAATTGTGGGTTGTGGTCTGCAGATGTTTCAACAACTGTCAGGGATTAACACCGTCATGTATGTATTTTCCAATTGCTTCTTTTTATAAGTTTTAGTAAAAAATCAGTTAGTTAGCAGTTATTTTTTGTCCAGATGGTCTTCTAGACAAAGTCTGAAAGGTGAAAAATTGAGTCTGAGATCTGGAATGCTGGTTTGAAATCCAGATGTTGACATATTTGACCTCACAGTAAATTGGTACAATAGGATGTTGGTATAGAGGTAAACATATTTATAGACATGAGAATACAAACTCTATTCTGAGAGATGCATTATTGTGTTAAGGTCATAGTCAAGGCTGTGTATGTCTGGACAAGAAAGCACATTTATGGTTTGAATTTGTGTACAAACAGTCACAATAAGGTGGGGGTTAGACTAACCATGTTAATGGGGTGGAACATTAACAGTTCTGTGAAGTGCTAAAGGATGCTGAGGGAAGAAACATTTACTGCTTTTACATGGTTTTGTTATGTGTATGAAGACTCAGTAAATGTGGAAGTGAAGAATGATGTATTGAGTTTTCTGACAAGCTGTCAGCTCATAACAGGAGTAGCTCTTGACAACTGTGCGATGAGCAAGAGCTTAAGATGAAATTATTGTTGGGCTGCGCTACAGGACTAATTATAATGAATATGGTTGCCTTATTGTTTTAAGAGCAAGTATAAAATATGTTGCCATAACATTTTACAGAGAAAACTATGCCTAAGGGAGCATGAATCTTAGGAAATTGTTAAAATGAACAGCTAAAAGGATAAGGCTTTTAGTGGTATCAAGAGCTACCATATTAAATGTTAAAGTAAACAGTGCCATCTGTCATACTGGAAGAAAAAATGCCCCAGACTCAGTATTATTAAACTGTAAAGGAAGGAAATCTGTAGCAGGTAAAGACTTCATAAAGTAGGAATTGTAAGCCAATGTGGGAAACACTTGGACACAAAACTGGTAAGTTATGTGTGAAAGCCAGAAGAAAGAGCTTTGATAATTTTTTCAGACACATCAGAAACAAGAAACCTAACAGTCTCCAGGCCCAGTAAGGATCAAGATGTTGGGAGTATATCAGCAGAAGATAAGTGTTTAGCACTGAATCTCACAAAGACACTTTTTGCATTTGTGTTAATTATAGAGGGTATATGAAGCTTTTTGCACTAGAGCCTACTTAGGATGTCTCAGGTGGTCTGCTTAACACTCAAGTATTAGGGGAACACTTCTAGAGCAAGCTGATTAAAAAATAACAAACTGATCAGGGTACACTCAACAGATCTGGAGTAATTTGCATCCATAATCACTGAATTTGGAAATGTAGCATAATTTACATGAAGCTACGGCCCAGAAATTTTTATTTCTGTCTTTATAAAAATTAATTAAAACTTCATAGAATCAAATGAGATGTGTGCTTATAAATATGAAAAATGAACGTGTACAATATAAAACAACAAAGAAGAACCATGACTGTTGTAGACAGATTATAGCTTGCTTGGATGTGAGTCCATGGTTGAGTTAGAGCTGTCAATCCCACATGAATTAATCATCCTAAGCAACCATGTCAACTGCATCCAAAGTTTCTTGAAGAAATCACATCGTCACAGAAGTGAGTGAGAAATCCTTTCAGGTAAATAACTATTTAAGATGGAAAAAAAAAGGGTGAGAATAGAAGGTCAGTTATCACAAACCAAGAATAGACTCCTACAGTGATCTATATGAAGATCTTTGCTGCTTTCATAAATCTGTGAAAAGGGTTAAACAACAAAATAACAGCTTGTAGCCATACAGCATTCACAATATAAAGGTCCCCCAAATCTTTGAACATGAACAGTTGTGGGAAGATAATGCAAGATAACAGATTAGTGGAATGGCAAGTGCATTAACTGTACAATGTTATTCAGTAATGCCTGCAGGAGGGAACTGGGTAACTTAACATGCATGGCAGTCTAAATTGTTATTACCCAAAAAAGAGGGCTTGCAATTGTTTTATCGTTCTACACAAACATCATGACAACATCCATGGCCAATCTGGAATAGTACAAACAGTTGCAGATGTCCTTTCTTTCAGTAAGAACAAGCAGGTTATGTGTGGGGAAAGAGATACCTGTGCTTGAAGAGGATGATTAGAGCTCTGCCACTTGGAAAAGAAATGAGGTCACAAGAAACACAAGATGTATATAAAGCTACTAACGTTATGGAGAGGATGAGGGGAGCATGATTATTCATCATTTCTTCTAACACGTTTTTGATGACTCCTAGCTCTTACCCAGCAGTAGGTTTAAAATAAGCAATTTTTTCATGCAACACATAATTACATATTGGAACTCATTGCCACAGGATGTTACAGATGCCAAATGTAGAAATAAGTTAGAAGTCAATTAGGGAAACTTACATAATAAACATTATTAAAATGTTATTAAATTATGAAATGTGGTGTGCATGCAATCTCTGGCCAAGGCCAGTCATTCTCACAATTTGGTTCTTATTAGTTAGGGATGCTTTTTTAGACTAGAACAAAAAATTGACAGTTCACAAGGCTTATGACACTGGTAGGTTGACTTTGTTTATTTTAAACTTACTATGTTTTAAAATCTCAAACTGCTTTCTATGAAGGAGGTTTTACAAATAGTTTGGAATTGACCTAATTTGCTTGTGGATGTGTAGGAGTACAGTATTACAACTATAAAATGTGATTGAATCTTAGCTTTAAAAATAATAAAATGCCTGTAATAAACACACGAAGGCACTGTTGTTAAAGGACTGGATTGTCAACCATTTGCAATATCCAGTCTCTTTTAATATTCCAGTATAACTAAATTTTTAGTTATCAGGTATGCAAGACATTGTGCTGTGAAAGGACATTTTTCAAATACAAGTAAGCAGCTGTCTGTTGATGGTTTGCTTACATAGAAATTGCTGATTGCCTTTTAATGCTGTAATTAGAAGGTACCTTAAGGAACTGTCAGATTGTATTAACTCTCTTAGCACTAGTTTTCTGTTTATAATGTTTAGTGGTGTCATTCTGGGATTGCTGTTCTCCTGCAGCATGAAAGCAGGAATTGGTTATGACTGGAGGATCTAGTACTGTGCAGATTTTCCTTCAGTGGTTTCTCAAAAACCGACATTAAAAGTATTTTGACAGTGGATATTCACTGTACCTTTGGTACCACTGTAAATCCTTGTTTCTTGGCCCTTTTTAGGCCAGAGAAGAGGAGGCTGATGGCCCTAACTTGCAGTTGCCTAGCCTTCTGTGGCTGAGAATTTATCCTCTGGTTGTCCTCTGACCAGTTAACATGACAGCATCCATGGTGGGCCCTGACTTGTTCTAATCTTCTGGATTGAGATTTTCTGCTCTTTCTGCTGTAAAATAATTTGTTTAATCTTGTATTTTACTGTAAGAAAAGTGAGGCCATCAGAATGAATTTGTGTGTGTCTGCAAAGTGCATTTAAACCCCAATAATCAAATCATAAAGGGATGTGAAAATATAAAAAATAACACAATTGTAGAATGATTTAATACTTCCCCAGTTTGTATATGCTTTACTGAGTAATTGTCAATTTCTAATTAAAATTTCTAATTTCTAGTTCTTAGAAAAGAAAAGGTTGAATCAAAAATTATGGATGTTAAAGGAATTTGTTGAGGTCTAAAAATAGTCACTGAGTGTACCCAGTAGAAGAAGAGATGCTATAAAGCAAAAATTACTTACAAGAAACACATGGAGATAGCAATAAAAATCTAGAGCTTCCATGCTTTAGATTTAATAATCTGATCTGAATCTCCAGATTCTGATCTGGTATAAATTTTCTAGTTAAAAACTGGATATCAGTAATGAAGCCAATGAGAGCAATGAAGCCCATGTGTAGTTTGAGTTCTCTTGAGGATGGCGAAAGGAAAACCAGAATTGCTGTAAGAATTGTTGGAGGCTGTGCTCAGCCCTTTTCATTGTGCCATAAACTGATTTGATTTTTGCCCAGAAATAATTTCATATCATATTTGAATCACACTTGTTATACACATGAATGTCTATAGCATCCTGCCGTGAGGAACCAGAAACTCATCATGAACAGGATGTTTCTGAATTGGTGAGAACAGAATGTGGAGCAACCTCTGCATTGAGGAGGTGGTTCTAAAAGAGAAGCAAAATGTAAAAATAGGCTAAGGAGGTTGTGACTGTCATAGGAACAAATTCTAGCATGATAAATTTAGTCAGCAAAAGAATAAAGCTCAGTGGCCTATTGCTTTGATTCCTTTTTTTCCCCTAAGAACAAGGGTATCACTGGTGTCTGATGGAGTGCCTGACATAGAACAATTGTTTCCTTTTTGTTGTGGCTTTGGCCAGCTTAACTGACCCATTAAAGTCTTACAGTTTTAGACAAGCATCTCTCACATTGGTGTGAGCAAGTCTGAACTGGTTTAACTTCTCAGTTTCTTATCATTCTAATGTTTTCTCATCTTCAAAACAGAAGCTCAGGTTTTCAAGCCTGGAGGCAAGATCTGCTTGACAGGAGTCTGAGAAAGGCCTTCTGAAGGAAGTTGTATTCCAGGGGAGTAGTTACTACAAATTAGCTTGTTAATAGTACTATATCCCAAAATTTGGTTAAATCATTGATGTTAAAGTATTTTCAAGCCTAAAGTTGCCCATAGTTAAAACTTGCGGGAAGAGGACCATTTTGAGGTAAAACTTGAAATTAATTTTTCCTGTCAGTGTCTTACTATAAGAAAAAAAACCAAAAAAAGTTAAAAAAGGAAGAAGTTCCATTTTTGGGGGTGGGAGGAAGAGGGGCCTTGAAGGATCTGATCTGTTTCACATTGTGTAGTGAAAAGCATCAATGGATGTTTTATCTCTGTGCTCATGTTCCTCCAGAACTAGGACATCTGAAGAAAAATCTGGTAATGTGGAGCCTCGTGGCAGTAAAAAAGTCTCCAAACCATGGGGAAGAAAGGTTTTGGAAAAAATCCCAAGTTATCTTGAATACTAGGCAGTAATTTAGCCATAATTGGAGGGAGTTCAGTATTGTCTTGTCAGAATTGCTTGCAGGTGGTATGACCTGCACTGGAGATGCTGCTGCTCTTCGAGAGGTTTGTTGTCTGTTCCCAAAGACTGCCTGTGCTCTCAAGACTATAAATCTTAGATAAGATTGAAGAGACAGCTGTATCCTCTGGATTATTCTTCCTCTCACAATACTTTAAGTGGACTTGATGAAAGCCAGACAAAATACTTTGTTCTGCAGTTGAAATACCAAGTTTGATGTGGTGCTAATTTTGTAATTTACCATTATCTTTTCACATTGTGCTAGAAAAGCTTTCTGCAGCAGGAAAGTGGTATAATGTGTCAACAGGGAAAGCATATAGCCTTCAGCATTTTTGCTAAGCTATTTGCAGGTGTATATGATCTGTTATTCCTATTTAATAAAATGTGTTTTTTGTTTTTTTTATTTCTGAGATATCTTTGCATCTCCTAAAAGTTAAGTGAATCCGCCTATAAAATGTATTGGTATTTGGATTTGGTCCTCAGATGCTTTTGAGCTCTAGCAGTGTTGTTTTTTTAATTTATATAAGCAAACAGAAGTACCAGAAAAAAGGATGATAAAAAGAAGCATCTTTTTTCAGCTGGCAAGAAATAGGGAGGGGAATAAAACACTATGTGGAGAAGGAAAATACTTCAGAATAATGAGAGAGAATAAAGAAGCTGGATAAAAGAAGAAATATATAAAAGAGGACAAGAAGAGATTATGTAACAAGTGGAAATTTAGGGTTTGAAGATAATATTAGAACAATTAATACAAAAAGTGGAAAAATATTGTACCAAATGTGAACGAGAAGATGAAAGAAATAGGAATGGGACTGGGAAATAAGTCAGGATGCTTCTGGAGTTAAATAGAGACTGGAGAGGAGTTTAATGGGAAGCACATTTCCTGGCAGGTTTAATTGCCAGATCTGTTGTGCAGCAGTTTCAGAGCTGAAACCTGTGAGTACCTCGCTGTAGCCTCAGAAGCAACTTGGTACTTCTGTTTAATATGAGTGTGCAGCTGAATCCCAGTGGGGTGGTGAAACTCAATACTCAGAAACTTGTCTTTAAATTCCAGTTTTTTAACTTCTTCAAAATGAAATACTGAGTAGGGAACATAGGACAATATTTGACATACCTGACTACAGATAAACTTTTCATTTTTTTAACATCATCAAATAAATGCCTTCTTTTGTGAATTACTGCACAAGTAGTAGCAACCTTCTCTACTCTTTCAGC
Source organism: Parus major (assembly GCF_001522545.3). Lineage (NCBI taxonomy): Eukaryota > Metazoa > Chordata > Aves > Passeriformes > Paridae > Parus > Parus major. The sequence continues at coordinate 13,747,573 of NC_031773.1, forward strand.
ATCAGCAGCCATATAGGGATTTATAATTAATGACTGAACGTATTTACAGATTATGACAGATTTATAATGAATAAGCTGGTCATTGAAATGAGGTTTTCCTAGAGCATTGGTTGTTGTTTTGAATATTGGAAAATAGTTGCTGAGATCTGTAAACAGAAGTTCTACTGGCAAAAAGTAATGGTGATTCACATTTTTCTTGTGATTTTTATTCAGGCATTGACTTTTAATGTTGTATAGGTTTCTATTGTGTTGTCTGGCTGTGCATTTTAAAACAAAATCCAGAAAGTATCATGCTGTATTTAAAAAAAAAAATAACCCAAGCTGATGCAATGCTAAATGTCATCCAAGTTGCACAGCAGTTACTGAAGGAGAGTACCTTTTATTGTGCTCTTGCCTTAAATTCAGATTGGGCACAGTAACTCCCAGCAGACTGCTGTGTGCCATTTGTCTTGGGAGGGCCAGTAACTTGTCACCTCAGTTTTTCTTGAGAACTCTCAGACCCAACTGGGCTTTAAGTCTGACTAAAGGAGGGACTATTAATGTTGTTTCCAGATACAAACTTTGTAGTATTGTCAGGATAATTGAGAAGGTTTGGTAATTGACAAGTCTGATATTCTCTGATGACTCCATGACATTAAGGCTGCTGCCTGGTTAGATTTTCATCCTTCAGTATTTCATTGTGGGTAAACTGTCCAGTTTGTATCTTTCTTTTAAATTTTGCATTTTCCTCTTAGGATTTAGGAGATATTTAATAAAACAAAAAGAAACTCTGTGTTGTACATCCACTTGCTTTTCAAATAATCCATTAGAGTTTTTTTTTTATTTGGTTTTCATAAATTCTTCCAATAACATTTTTTTTGAGAAGTGACCCTTCATTTAATCATTTTAGCCTTCCTTCATATTTCAAGATGTTTTAGATAGTACTGTGTGCAAACTCATCACTTACTTCAGTGGCATATAGATGGTTTTTATGTAGAGTGCAGATATTTTTGGAAGAACAACTAAACAGAAGTCTAGTCTGGTCAAACACGCTAGGTGAGGTGAGTCTCCCATTACACTAGCTGTCTCTTGTATGTGCTATACAGAAATAACGTGATTAACTTTTAACAGCTCTTGAGAGGAACAAATTGTAGTTAATAAACAAAATAATTTCATATTACTCACTGTTAAACATTCTAAATGTGAGTTTATAGAAACTGCTTATATCAGTTTCATATTACTCAAAAAGGAAAATGAAACTCTGACTCAGGCTTTTTGAAAGGTTTGCATGTTCAGCAACCACTTTTCCATAGGCAGTGTACTGCTATCACAGCTGAGCTTATTTAAAGTAAAGAGTACATTGAAAATAAAATATATTTTAAAAAATCCAACTGCTAACATCTGATGATCACCAAGTTGTACATACTGGACACAAGTTTATTGTGTACAAACAGGCTTATATAGTATTTTTTCCAAGCTCTGTAGCACAGGTGATGAGGATGATAATGATTATTAACATTATTATTAAATTTTAATTATTTTTCCCCCAGAGAAATGGTAGACCTAAACTGAACAATAAGTTTGTGAAAATTTGTCCATTAAGTTTGAAAAATTATCACACAACCTGTAGAGAGAAGCAGTGACTGTGGCCAAGGACATATTCAGATTTGGAGGTGAAAGTGGCTTAAAGTACAGAGCCTTAGGCTGGCCAGAAAGAGTTGTTGTCAGCAGCTGAGATGCAGGTTTTGTAGGTAACAAGAAATGTGAAATTCCCTTTCATCACATGGTCTCAGCAAGAATCCTGGGCAGTATTTACAGCAGCTGGGACTTGGCAGAGCCAATCCTTTCTGTTCCCTCTTTGTTTGCCTTCACCTCTGCATCAGTGTAGGTCAGGGAGGAGCCCAAACACAGTTTCCCTGGACCTTGCTCTGACGTTTTTCTTTCTTCTCAGTCATTAGGAAATGCTGATGGGGGAAGGGAATACCACCTAGTAAGGGGAGTGTGCCTTAGTAAATCTGCTAGGAAGTGGCTGAAACATAAATCTGTTGATGACAGGATGCCAATAGCTTTATCCATTAATTAAAACCAATCAAGCCAACACAAGATCAGCTGGTTAAGGAAGCAGCAGGCCTGAGAATAAAAAAAAAAATAGCTCTGTTCCACTGGCAGAATGCAGTGCAGGTAGTAGTGACTTGGTATTCAGAGTCATGGAGAGGGATGGGAAGAGAAAATAGCTGGGTCATACTGCTGGGTGTCTGATACGGTTCTACACCTGGGCAAGAATTACGAGCAGTAGTTAAGCCTTAGCCTTCATTTTGGTTTTGTGCTTACCAGCAAACTGCAAGACTGAGTGACCCAGATGGATATAGGCCCCAGAAGGCAGTTCAGTAAACTTGAACATTTTTAAGGCAGTTACACTGCTAAAATTTATTTATCATTTACTGTGTTTACTGATAACTCCCATGTTTTAGAATTTTTGTTTCTAAATTGAAATGTTTTTCTTAAATATTCCCGTGTGTACTTACTGGGTGGCCTGCAAAACCCTGAAAACCTTAGGGGTTTCATGATTTAGCTCCAAAGGCTATACTTTATGAGTTGAAATAATTGTGAGAGGGTAGTTAGGATACAAATAATAAATTATTTCTGTATTAAAAACAAGTCACCTGTGTGTCAGCATTTCTACCAATAAATCTACAATAAGCCAAATTTCCACTAAAAATACAAAATGAAACCAAAGCTGGTTTTCTCCTGTTGTACTAGTTTAAAAGTTAATTTATCTGAGTCAGTTTAAAAGTATTGATTTGTAATTTGCCATAAAACAAAGAAGTTAGAACTTGAAATTTGGTTTGTTTGGCCAATGACATATGTCAATCTTCAAGATTCCCTCTCAGGCAGAAGCTTCTCACTGCTAATGCCATTTCTCTGTACATTTTGTGTTCTTACTCCTTTTGAAAAAAAAAAAAAAAGAAAGATGCAAAACAAAGCAGTGAATCACAATGGAGTAGTTAACTAGATTAAAACTATAAAATACACATCTTATTTAAGCTGCTTGCCCTGTTGATCAAAATAACCAGAGTTTTTGGAAGATAGTTTTTACGGGTATGTCCTCCTTCTAACTGCTGGAGATGAAAGGATAGGTAATTCAGATCGAAAAGTTTTGAAGGCTTGAGTATTGGAAAATCAAGGAAGTATTTATTTCAAGATTCTATATAATGGGACTAATGGGATGAAATAAAGTAAAATCTAGAATGATTGTTGGAACATACTTCAGTGCTTAGAAGTACTTGAGTGTATATTGAGTGTCTTAAGGGAAGTAGGAAGCAATCATAGTTTCTAATTGCTTAAACTGTTACAACAAATAGAGGAAGTATTAGAAATAACATACTTGGGAGATTTGGTGTTGAGATTAGTAAATATACAATAGCAGATTAATGTAAATTTATAAGTAAAGGCTAATTTCTTTTACATTAAACTTTTATATCTCACATCTTCTGATAATTCTGATCCATCCACTTATTGTTAAAAAGGTAGAGAAACAAACACAGCCCCCACCTAAAACCTAGACAAACTTAAAAAATCCTAGACTGCCAAAACCAGAAATGATATTGAGGTGGATTTATTTGCATTATAGTTTTCATCAGGTTAAATTATAAACAATGAAAAACCTTCTGAAAATGCACAGGAGGCAGGTTCTGGGTGCTGATGTGAGGTATTGTAAGGGCCTCTTAACTATAGGCTCTCATTCTGTTTTGAAGCACTGGATTTTTTTATTTTTTTTTTCATAAATCTTGTATTGGTGTTTTTCCTTATTTGTATGGTGCTGAACATGTGCTTATTTTTGGGAGTTTTGTGTTGTTTGTGTTTTTTCCCCCCAAATCTGCACTTTTAAATCAATGACTTGAAGAATAACCACATGAAATATTTTTCTTACTTACTGTCTTTTTTGAGTTCTATCCTGGGTTACTGGGTAGAAGAATATATACTAAAGAATGGAATAGCATGACTAAAAGTAAACCTCATGGTGTGACAGCTGTAAATGATTTGCCACAGTCAGGATCCATCTACTGATGGTTTGGTTAATTATTTCTAAAATGTTGCAGGTGTATTAAAAAGGATCTGACACTTCAATTTAAAAAAAAAAAAATCTTCAACAAAACCCTAAGTTAAGTGCTTTTAATAAATAGACATTTTCCAGTGTAATGCTTCCACAGAAGTAAATTCCTTGTAAATTTTTTTGACTGTTACTAATACGAAGGCTTGTAATATTTTCATTTGGAAATCAGTGTTTATTTTTATAACATTCAAAAACACATATTCAAAGAACTGTATAGGAGTTAACATTCCAAATTACTTTAACAGAAATCCTGCTATCTGCCTTGTCATTTGGAACATGTTTTATTTTTAATGTTGCCTGATCAGCAGGGACTATGTGTGGAAGTGCACGGTTTTACCCCCAATTTTTCATGAATGAAATCTTCTGTGGAAAACCAGTCAGAAGATTGGACATTTGTATTAAAACACTGAAAATCAACTCACAGTCCTGCTAATTGTACTCTTTGTTTTGTTTTACCTTACTATGGTTTTCTTAATGGTAAGTGGTAATATCTCTTCCTATAGTTCTTCAGGCTGTGAAAGCATATTTAAAGAAAGTCTGTCACTTTGGAAGTAACTTAAAAACAAAATATTTATTTAAAGGTGAAATGTATTCAAACTGTATTTTCTAACTTTTTTTTGTTATTGAAGGATTTGTGTATTTAATAGAAATTTGCCCACATTTTTCTTCTTTTGCTTTCTATTCCCTTTTGCCTGTAGCAAAGTTTAACACTCTTTGGTTTCTGTCTGTTGTCTTAGTAATAACTTTCAGGTTACCAATCCAGTGTTAATTTTACTGCAGTGCCATGCAGAAGAAATTGTATGAAAATGTATTTACCTTACACATAGTACATACACAGTGTAGCTGTTAAGTCAGATAAATGCATCTCATTTAGTTTGTTCATATGTAAAGCCAAGTAATGAAATTAAGTCAGAGCAGTGATGCTGTTTTTAAATCATTCATGAATGATTGCAGGAGGAAGTTCCCTAAATAGCACTACTGGCTTGTTTGTTTTAATGTATTATTTGCCTAAACAGCTCCTGCAGCACAGTTTTGTCTCAGCAGTTTCTCTTCTGTTAAATATTTCTAATCATCTTGTAAAACTTCGTTTTTAATGCAGCTGTTAATGTTTTATATGCATTATTCTGTTGAACTGCACATTTTTGTTGTCTGTAGCATGTATTTTGAGACCTATCATGAAATCAGATACCAATCAATGACCAATTCATTTTTTTTCTGTAAAGCACAATAGAATAGTAAGGGGAGGGGTCGATTTGTGCTGTAGCTTTGCTCTCTTGGCAAAACCTAGAAGGTACATATTGTTCAGATATTGGATTGTATTCATAGCAATAAGGAAGTGTCTTCTTCTTAGGTGAAAGACACGGAGTATAGAAATGTGAAACAAGTAACCAAAGCTCACGATGTAATCAATCTTGAAAAGACACAAAATTAAAGTGTAAAAGGTCACCTGGTTAGGTGCTACCTGATACAGCAACATGAACAAGCTCAGTGAAATATATTACTGATGCCATTCAAATATAGAGTAAGAGATATGATGCCCTTTAGATCTGTTTATTCACCTTTACTTTAAGGGCATAGGAACCGGTTCTGTAAATTGGATTCTTCGGAGTCTGTCAATAAGAGTTAAGCTGCCACAGCCTAGTCAATATGCCTTGTGGCACAGATTGGAGACACACAAAAAAAAAGGTTGAAAGGTTATGCACATTGAAAAGATTTGCTATAAATGAAAATAGTCCAGAAATGAATGGTAAATAAAACATGGTGGCGCCTAAAAGCTAATCCAGACCTTGTTACTGGGAGCAGTCTGCAAAACAAAGAGATGGCTGTGGTGAAAATGGGCCATACAGAAGGTGTGATATGGAACACAGCCACCAAATCAAAATAAAATAAGAAATCGCTGATGAGACTCCTAATTCCTCAGTGTGGTGAGAAAGAATAATGTCCGTAAGGCCAGTGAGGAGGAAAGTCCAGGGAGGGAGGGGGATATCAGGAGGGGGGAATTAAACACTTGGGTTCTCATTTCTTGGAAAGGCTGCTTCTTTCCTGAGAGTTTCCAGAAATCAGGTGATGTCAGAGCTGGAGGGGTGCAAGTTGAGTTTAAGCCTCTGCAGGTGAGAGGGGTCTCATCTATGACTGCTTAAAATGTTTGGGGATTTATTCTACAGAGTTCTAATAAGTCTGTGCGAGAATGATTCAGAGAGTGATTTTGAAACATTTTCATGAAAGAATAAAATTCTTTTATGTTATTTCTTTTTATTAGTCACTTGTATACTGCACTCACCCAAAGCATGCTTTACAGACATCTTGAAAATAGAAAAAGAATGTGAGACCAGATTATTATCAGCAAAATTTCATATGTTTCACAAGGGAAAATTGGGACAGGGATATATTGGACTGCTGATTAAAACTTCTGCATGCTAGAGGCCTCTTTGGCACATAAACTAGTATCTTTTGGTCAGTTATGAATGGAAGAGGCTTTTTGTTTTAGAAGAAACAGGGAGAGCCCTGTTAGAAACCAGCGGAGGAAACAAAAGCAGAACAAAAACAAACAGCTAAGACAATTTGGGCTTTCTTATTCTACTCCCTCTTCTTACTTCCTTGGTTATATCATTTCTATTGTATGTTTATAGACTGGGGGTGGAGAAGAGAAAATGAGCAGTTAAACTTTAATGTTTTCAACTTCAGATCATTAAATAATAGATTTAAATGAAAGTACTGAAATTGGTTCTTGAGAACAAGAGTTGACAAAAGCTGGAGCCTTCTGTTACTAAAGGAATACTTATTCCCCCTGGATGTTGGTGAAAGATGGAAGCAGGTGAAAGTACTGAAAAAAGTACTGAAGGACTTGTTGGTGCAGTAAGGAACATGTTGGCATGTAAGGAATCAGGTATGATCTCACTAAAACTTGGACCAATTTGGGTATTTTTAAGCAAAGTTTTGAATGTTGACTTTTAAAGCCTCCTCTGTCCTACATTTGAGCCCTTAAGGAAATGTGAGAACTGAAACTGTGTAACCATAATTTAATACAGATGACAGATGAATTTGGTACAGATGAGATACAAACTAAAGGAAATCCTAGCACTACACTGAGCCAGCAGCTCTGTCCCAGTTGCCTAGGAAGGAGGGAAGAAAGGGAAGCTTACCAGAATGAGAAGTGTAAATAATACTTGTTAGTGATGGCACATTCCAAGACTCTTAGATTTTTCAACCATCTTAATATTTAAGAACCAAGTTAAAATTTTTGTTTCAGGGTGTGATACATGCCTGTAATGTCACTATTTTACAGTGGAAATAAAATACAGGATACAGCTCATATTTTTTCTTGATTCATGTAGAAATGGAAAATGACTTATTAGTGAAATGGAACAGCTCTCAAGGGAAAAATGCACTCATTCCAAGTCATCTTTCTTTCTTTTCTATTTCATATAATAGTAGAGAAATTATGTGAGTTAACATATTTATGGTTTGAATATTATCAAATATATTACAGTAGTCCTCTCTATCTTATATACTTTATTAGAGTTTTGAGGAAGTAAAATTAGTGATGCTTAACTCATATTTCTCAGGGCATAGTCCTGTTTTAAAGTCCTGGTTTTATCTTACTGCAAACCCTAGCTTTTTATGATTTTTGTCACATTGTGGCAAACTAGCTCAAGCACTGCCATAATTCTGAACAGAGACAGAATCAGGATGTATCGTAGTAAAAGAAAAAAACCCAAAACCAACTCCCCCACCCCATATATATATATATATATATATATCTATATATATATATATATCACAACTAACTGCACTGAGACCTGGACCATGGGCTCTGCAAGATACAGGTCAGGTCTCCACAGGTATTTTTATCTCACTATTTATTGATTTATCATATTTCTTAACTTAAAAAAGCTAGAAAATAATTTAAACACATACCCATATTGCCAAATTCCTTCTCCCCTGCAAACTCTGATCTGGTCACCTCCTCTTTAAACATCTCTGAAGAGGATTCTGCTGCCCTACTGTGTCTTCAGTTATGCTCGAGCAGCTCCAGTGAGTTTTCCTTGCATTGATCTAAGAGATGCCACCATCTCTGCAAACTCTTCAGTGTAGAAATGCACATTAACCAGGCAATAAATATGGGTAGGCAGATTGAGATTGTGGACTTCTGTCCAGTTTTGGAAATCTTAATTCCCTTAATAGTGTAATATGCTTTGCAGACTAGGCAATGCTAGGGAGGGAAATTTTAAAAAGGAGGTTTAGAAAGAAGAAGAAAAACACATCATATGGGATGAACAGTGCTTTAAAATGTCCTGAAAGCCACTGTTGGAAAAATAATTTAATTCCATGGTTAGAAACTTGGCTCAGTTGCCCATCCTCTCAGCAGCATCTAAGAGCCCTGTCTAGGTTTTTGCCTTTTGAAGACTGAACAAGTAGCTCTTGGTCATCTGTGACAACACTTGAGCCCTCATTTCTGCTATGTCCTGTTAGGATATGCTGAAGCAAATGGTTGTGTAAAGAAAAACACTATATTGTATAACTTTTTTCTTCTTATGCAGATTGCTCTAAAAGCTGTGCTTGTTCTATTTTCTTTTTAAAAAATAAATTAATTTTGTTTTTCTGAGGGAATGTTATTCCTGAAATTTACTCAGCCAAGGGACAAATGAAACCAGTAAATTCCTGCAAAGAACATGTTATCTTGCCTCCATTCCTTCTTACAATTACTATAAAACCCTGCACTACATGCTTGCAAGAAACTTTAAGCACATTTTCTAATTCAGACTTGCAATTTAACGCCCCTAAGTGACACATTTTGGCTTCTGTGGTGTGTATATTACAACAGTATTCACACAGAGATAAGATTTCATACTTTTGAGATTTTCTAACTCAGACAAGAGACTCATCTGGACTATTACCTTGGGAAAAAAATTGTAATTCAGCTCCTATACTGCTCTTGATGTCCCTGAGTCTCTTAGTGTTCTGAGTGGTATGTGCAGGGTCATGCAGGGTGGCTAGAGCTATAGGACTGTCATTGGCCTGGACAGCTCCACCGTCTGTCTTTCATCTTCTCTTCCAGTATCAAAGCTGATCTTTTCAATAAATCAACCTTTGGGTTTTGCTAACGACATCATCTTGCAGTGATTCCATGCTTGCTGCACTGTAAACCAGCATATACAGACAGGAGCACTGAAGTGCATTTCCCATACACCTTTGAAAATTTTTATTTTTGTGTGTCTTAGGTTGTGTGCATTGGCTTATTGCTTCTTGTTCTCTCTAAATAAAGTCATGAAAAACTTATAATCAACCAGTGTTTATGACACCTCTCTAAACTAGATGTTCTCTGTAGAAAACCCATTTGGGGATTTATTCTGGTTTCATAAAAGACATTTTCCTTTCCTAGCAGCAAAATTCTCTGTCTGGAACAAATTAACTGCCATTCAAGGACTAATCTCTTCCTCCATGGCAGAAATTTCTTCCTCTGTGGCACTGCTCTTCAGACTGACTGCTGCAGTCACTGTCACAGATACTCCCCAGAGGTTTCAGACCAGAATCACATCTGCTGCTTTGAGTCACAACTTCATCCTATCTGGTGGGGTTTCAGTGTTCATTAGACTAATTAGTGATTAAGTACAGCAATATGACATGACTTGACTGTTTTATCATGTCTGTCAGCTTTCTCAAAAATTCAAAGTATCAGCTATTTTCTGAATGGTTCTGTACAAGATTTTAAATAAGCAGCTTTCTCATGTTGGCACTCAAGTCAGAAAAAGTGCCCTGCTGTCTGGTATAGACTTGCTGCACAGAGGTATCAAAACCTAGCAAAACCTGTATTTGTAGAAGGAAATGTAGAGGGAGAAACCTCTCTGTAAGGGAGAGCTTGACCTATGTGAAATTAAATATTATGAGGAGAGAGGAGCAAAAGTTGGAGAGTGGGAGGAAAATGTAATGCTAAAATTTAGTTGCTTTCTTCAATAAAGCAGAGCACATAGCACAGAATCTGCTGCTGCTTTATTGTGGCCCTGTGGTTTTCTCTCAGAACAGATTACCCACCTCTGCTTAGGTACCTATACTGTTTTTCCAGGTTTTTATGAACAGGTGCTTTGTAATTCTTTTCAGGATAAAAATACCTAATTATATTGTGTGCATAATTAATTATTGTTTATATGTATTATTAATCTAATAAATGATAACTGTTGTGGGTGAGAGGATTGAATGTACCCTCAGTAAATTCACAGACGGCATCAAGTTGGGTGGGGATATTATCTGCTGGAGGGTAGGAGGGCTCTGAAGGGGTTCAGGCTGGACATCATGAGGATTATGCACTTGGAGACCACTGTATATCTGAATCAAATGGAACCCATTGATGGTAGTGTGGCACTGTCTTCCTTGAAGAAATCAGTGTGATCACAGTGATGATTGATATCTAAGGCATAGATTTACTAGCTTTTGGAGAAGATTGAACAGTGTGTGACCTGGTGGTGAGAAGGCATAGAGCAAATATTTATCTATCCATCAGGTTTTGACTGCAGTTTCTAAACCTATGTTTTCTGTCCATCATGCTTGAACTCTGACTTTGCTGGGAGAGTGTGACCACTGCTTCAGGAGATGCCACCTTACTGTGGGATCAGATTTCCCCAGCAGTGTTAAGAAAGGCTTCTGTTTTCTAATCCTCTGGCAAGGTATCAGCCACAAAATGGCAATGTGTCAAATAACAGTAGACATAAAGACTATGTGCCCAACAAAGTCAGCTAATTTTTTTATGAATTATGCATATAATTAATTCGATGTTCTTGTGGCACAGCTATTCAGGAACATTTCTTTCATGACATATCTGCAGGTATCTGTGAAGAACAATGAAGAGAGGCTCCAAAGCACAGTTAACTTGCTGTGTGCATACTATTACCTGATACATTTAAATTTCTGAATTTTGCAATTCACATAGACAAGTCTGCCAGATAGGTATTATTTAAGATTTTTCAATGTATTTTTCATATGTTGTCTCTGTTTTCTTTCCATGCCTCCCCATGTGAGAGCAAAAGTTAACATTCTGTCAGCATTCCTTCTTCCAAAACTACCTTTGTATCATACACATTTGCCTGTTCTCAAAACCATGTAACTCCTGTTTTTCTCCAGTCTCTGGTTACGTGGCACTTTTTATGCCTGTAATAAATGCTGACAACTCCCAGCTCAACAGTTATTTCCATCAAATGCAGACTGTTACGTCACTCAGATTTCTGAGTGCCAGTCTGAGATAAGGACTTGAATGAAAAGGCAGCTGGCATAAGGTTTGTGTCTGAAGAAAATGTTACTGTGTCTGGTACAGCAGCAGCAGCATCTAAAGGGAGAGCAGTCTTTACCTTCAAGGGGTGCCCAAATCTCTGGCACTCAAGGACAAAGCATATATCCTTTTGGCTTCTCTCAGTATTCCTAATAAAAATTCTTGTGAGAAGGTGAGAAATGGTGCTTGCTTCTTTCCAACATAAAGATGCCATAAGATCCAAGCTTTCAGCACCCTGAACTAGGCTGCTCCAGTGTATTTTGATTAAGATCAATATGTTGAGTTTGGGTTTATTCAGCATGCAGGTATCTGCCAGACAGAGGTGTCCCTGTGGACAGCACAGCTTACTGTAGCTACTGGGCTAGGTGTAGAGACCTTAACAGCTTTAGGGTTTTTTGTACTTCGCTTGTTCTCCGTAAAGGACAGAGCTGACAGGTAGATATGCTGTGCAGTTGTATAATTGACCACTCAGGGAAGCTGATATTTCTTTTCTCTGTAGCAGCAATCTTCCCAATACCAGTTGGTATTTCTTCAGTCCAGGCCTCTCACCTGTGTTATGTACTGTAAGTTCTCAACCTTTAATTTCCTTTTTCCTTGCAATGAAATTTTCTTCCTGAACACGGTTCTTAAAAAAAAGGCACCTTTCTCAAAGCAAAATCTTTGTTTGCAGTGAAGGTTCATGGTGTCAGTGTGCTGACATAGTCTCAAGTCAGGGATTAGTGGTGCTTCCTCTTTTTCTCATCTCTCCCCATCTGTCAGCATCCATTTGGTTTTTTGCCTTGTATTTATATTGCAAGCTTTTTGGGAGAGGTGACTTAATTGTTCTCTTTCTGAACAGCACTTAGCACACGGAGTCCTTCCCAGTGCCGGAGACAGATATTTCAGTAATGCAGTCAACCTTTTGGAATGAACTTGTGTGATGTTTTGCTTCCAACAATGTAATTTTGCAGATAGTTCTCTTCTAAGTAATTGTTTTTATCACAGTGTAGAATATAATGGTCTGATTTCTTCCCACCTCTTTCCCTTTAATGCCCAACAATGTAGTAAAGCTTGCTTATCCAGGCTTTCCTTCCAGAAGGGTCATAGTCTTGCACTGCCAAATGTCACAGACAGCGGCTTCTGCACTGGCTGTAAGAGTCTAATTTCTCTAACCGAGGTAGTCTTTCCATTCAAATGAGAACAAAAAAGCCCACATAGTTAATTCTTTGTATTTATTGCAAGGTGAAAAAGGAGCTTTGCTGATGATATATGACAGAATTTTTAATAAATGAAGCTGAGATTTTAAATTCTTTGTGATAAATGGTTAGATGTCACCCTTTTTTTGCCAGTGCAGGTCTGTCATTTGCAATGTCAGTTGGTATGTGAGGGTACAATACTTATTAGAACTTTACTTTCTAACCCCAGAATATTTGTACTTTACAGCATGCTGTATTTTGCAGTGAAATATTTATCTTCTGCAAAGAGCTCCAGGCTCTGCCCTGATCAAGAGCCATGGGCCTGCTGAAGCCCCAGTGGTCATGGAGTTTTGCATACTCTAGAGAGGTGTGGAGAGTCCAAGGCTGAGGCTTGAGGTTAGACTGAGAGGAAAAGGCAAAGTCTTCAGGAAGAGTGCACATTTAGTATGTGTGTTGTAGAACAAGAAAATGAAATAGCAATTTAGCTTTGAGAGATTAAATTATTAGATTTTTTTCAGAAATAGTGTTTCAACCTGTGTTAACTTCTCAGCACATTAAAATATGGAAAGGAAATATATTGTTGCAGGTATGTCATGTTATTAGAAACAAGTTAGGGGGAACAGTGAATCTGCATTGTGTGGAGAGTCTTGCTAGTGTGTGTGCACATACTGTTCTTCTCTTGGCAAGCATCCCCAAATAAGCTTCTGTTTGAGAAAGTCATTGTTTCCCTCTTGGACACAGCTTACTTGGGTTGATTCTGGTTGTTTTTCTTGATACAGTAAGTAGATCCTGGGAAGGAATTAAACCCAAATAAAAAGCCAAGAAGAGTGAAGACAAAGGCAGCAGTCAGGAGGGAAAACCAAACAGAAACACAAGAAGTTGGATGAATAGGGGGGTTTCAGTGTGCTGGTGTGTCTGTTAACTCCTCTTATCTTGGCCTAGGAAAATAAAATTGTATTTTAGTAAATGTTTCTTTGTATCAAATAGCAATACACCAATGGATTTTTGTGGGATTATTTTGTATCCTACATTTTTTAACTCTTGCTTTTTTTCTTGTGAGCCAGTCACTGTTTGGCTGACCTTGCATGTGACTAATCCAATGCCATCCATTTGATTGTTCTTTTTAAAATCTAGTGAACCCTTCCAAATCACAAAAGGTGGGTTATGGCAAAACAACAGCATTCAGATTTAATGGCTGGGAATAGAGATAACGAAAAGACCCAGCTTTCCTCTGTGCAGAGATGCTTTACTCTGAGTGGGAACAAAGTGAGCAGAACAAAGGCAGTGTCATTCTACAGTCACCTGCTGACAAATTTAGCTCTGTCTGACCTTAAAAAACGTGAAAGGAAGAAAATAGATGAGAAGCTAAATCACTAGGTCCTAGTAATTTACTAGGTCCTAGTCCATAAAATAGGTCTGTTAGCTCTTTAAAAAAAGAAATTAAATAATAAATATATGTTTTTAGATATCTGTATCTATACCTATATATAGTTTCATAAGTAATTTGCTCCAAACATTTTAGACTGTATCTGAGGAAGTTAATAGGGCCAGGAAAAGAAGTGCAAAATGTGGAAACATTCTCCCAGCATTTAGGTCAATTACCTTCAGTCAGGACTTTTCCCTCTAAAAGGGGAAAATCCTAATCATGGACAGCTTTTCTTGAGGAGATTTTTTTACTTGTACCTTGCCTCATAAGTCAAGTGTGTCTGCTCAGTGAGCTGCTGCAGCTTCATATTTTCATAGATCTCCATCTTTTGTTTGCCTTTTGGTTCTCTTCTTGTAAATGAAATCTTGCTCAGGACTGCCAGTTGTAATTTCCTCAGGCAAGATCTTTCCTTCATGCCAGTGAATCTCATAGAAATTTCATTTGTGTGATGGGTTTTCTCCTCTTGGCTTCTGTTCCTGCCCCTCTGGGATTAATTTATCTTGGCCACTTTGAGAAGAAAAGGATTTTTATTCCAATTATTTCTGGAGTCCTCCTTAGGAGACAGACCGAGAGAATGCAGTGAGGATACACAGTCTCAGTGCTCAACTGCCTGATGCAGAATACTTTGTGAAAGAGTGTATCATCTGTCTTGCATGCCATGATGGCAGTTGTCTTCTGTCACTGGGCTGTCAGGTCGAGATGCTGTTTTTAGCTAAGGTTGCTATTTCTGAAAGGACCTCTGGGAAGAATTGACTGTCTGAAAGCTGATGCCTGTTGCTCTGTAATTGCTACTTCATTAAAATATTTCATTTACAATTCTTGTATGCCCCTAAGTTCTCTAGATACCTGACATGGAAACTCTCAGCTGTAAAGTAAATTTTTGTTCAATGTGACATTTTAGAGCAAAATCCCAGTTGTGGGATTTGAGTTAAAGCTGTCCAGAAGACTGGCCTCCTCTAGAGACCTTAAATAATGCATCTATATTCTCATTTGAGTTTCTATACAGATCTATACTTTCATCTCAATAAAAATTTAATTCTGATTTCCAAGTAACCTGTGAACCTATCAGAAGTGATATCAGAAGTGATAAAGGTATTTACCAGATAAGCATTTCAGTAGAATCTACTGGATAAACTGTGAATATAAACTGAAAGGAGTAAACAAATGTTGCAGTCTACAAGTACTGAATACATCATCACCACCATCATCAAAAAATGAAACAAAGTCAAGAAGGAAAAATCTAAGTTATTCTATGCATTTTTGGTAATACATATTTGCTTGGAGTTTTTTTAAGATTATACTCAAAACCAGGTACAGTAATTACTCCTTTGAATGTACTAGGGCTGAATTACCTTTGCCCCAGGCAACATTATGCTGTTTTCTACTTAGTACATTATTAGCATAAAACCCGTAAAACCTCTAAACAAACCTTGCCTAGGTTGCGATTTGTTTTTACCTGCTGAGAGTGGTGGAGTGTTGAAAAAAACAATTACTGTGTAAAACGTAATTCATCTCACAGGTAAGGTAATGGCACAGTCAGTGTGGCAATAGGACTTTTTTCCTCTTTTTTGATTCATGAATTTGAATGTTTGACTTCTCTGTCTTTCTGTATACATGATATTGCATTTATATACTTGCTATTGTTAAAAAAAAAGAAAGAAAAATAAAAAAGCCATACAATCGCTAGTGTGTTAGAGAAGTCTTGAAAGTGTGCTTTTTTTTTCCTTCCCCAATCCAGGAATAGCTGAATCATAGGAAGTTTCAGAAAGGGAGATCATTATATCCATTGACAGCAATCATTACTATTGGCATATGAATACAGGAAAACATAAAGCTGTTTCATTAGATGAACAATTTGTGGTAACTGGCCTCAAGGCTAATAAAATGTATTTGTGTAATTATTGCATTTTAAAGGCTTATTTGAGAAGCAGGATTGTGCTGCACAAAGTGATGTAGAAATGTAGAGCAGGACAGCTCTTGTTTCAAGAGATTACAGTTAGAAATTATTAAATACTGGAGTGCAAGCTGAAAGAGAAGAATTAATTAAAGTGTGAAGAATAATTAGATAAAGTTAAATAGGATAAATATGATAGTGAATTGATTTTATAAAGCAAAATCAAGCTGTTGAACAACCAGATATATATTCTTTGAACAAATAAGTGGTTTTGATAGAACAAGAAAATCTTGAAAATTTCTTTTATCTGGAAAGTTCTGATTTTTTAGTTCAGCTTTAGTTCAAAGATAGGTGCCATTGCTCAAGAACTATGAGTAAAGGTATAAGCAAAAATGTTGTTAGAGAAGGTTGTGAGAAACAGCAACTGGAAAGACTAACTTTATTCCTTTCACTGTGGTTCTGTTCATACTCTCACTGAGTTTGATACTATCAGAAATCAGATCTTTCATGTTTTAAAATTATGTTAGAGCTCAAAGAGGGAAACTTCCTACGTCATATGCAGCAGACTACCTGCATATTAAAGTTTCTATTTTTAGCACTGTTAAATCTTGTTTTTATTGTATATATTGAATATATACATTGATATATTGAAGTAATATTCACATGGGAAATCCCAGGGCCTTCTCATCATACTAAGGTGCATGTAATAAATCTTTATTTCAGCAGCATATTCTGCTTAACTTTCAGTGAGGTTCTTTGTTCTGTACCTGGCTGAGAATTGTAGCACCCTGGGTATTACTGTTTGGTACATTAAATTGATTTCCAGTAAGGAAAGATATACATCAACAGGTATAAAACAGATTGTGTAGTGTGGATATAATTAGATTAATTTTTCATTATGTTGTGGCATTAATACACAACTAAAGAAATGTAATTATTCTTCCTTATTCTTTGTCTCAATTTCTTTAAGAAAGAATACCTTCATTTTTCTTCTCTTTGCTGTTGTGATTAGTGTTTTCCAAGTGCAGGGCTTAGTGCTGATGCTATTACTGTTGCCTTTTGAAGCATTTTTCAAGTACTTGTCACTTGAGCATATAAATGCTGAAGTTGTGTTGGGAATTGTTGTATGTTATGTTCAAAACAGAGCCAGTCTGTCCAGTCATTCTTTCCAGAAGAGTTCCTCATACGGAGAGGAAGATGACCTTGGCAGCACTGTCTTAATCAGGGTCTGAAAGGTAGCAAAAGACAATCATAGCTTCTTAACATTTTAAAAGAAAGATCTGGATTTCATTTTCATTTCCCTGAAGAATAACCTGACTCTTCATCTCCCCTTTTAGGACATTTCCTCCATCCAACGTATTTCTAAACTGTAACACAGACCTCCACAGTGTACTTGTGGTGAGCGTAAGGCGAACTGATCAACACCTACTTTATCTCCCTTCTCTTTTCTGGCTGTTTTCAAGTATTAGCCACATATGAATTTTCTTACGAGAAGTGTGGAAAGGTATTTAAAACTTTGCAGAGGAGAAACAAATATGAAGAAACTAAACTACATCTCCAAGGTTACAAATCCACAGAACTGAGATTAATATTTAGATTTCTGATCTTGGCATTGAGCTCTCGTGATAAATTCTGAAGGACAGAGAACATAAATTTAATGTAGTCAAGCTGTCCTTGCACATAGAATAATTGGTCTGAATTGGATAGGGATTGCCAGGGATTTAAAACTTGGCAGCTTAATTAGTTGCAACAAGGAAATGATAAACATGAAAGCAATCTTTACCTGGAGGTAACAAAGCAAGACTGTGGATGTGGAAAGTATTTGCTCAAAGCAGTTAAACACAAAG
Organism: Parus major; assembly: GCF_001522545.3. Classification (NCBI taxonomy): domain Eukaryota; kingdom Metazoa; phylum Chordata; class Aves; order Passeriformes; family Paridae; genus Parus; species Parus major. The sequence continues at coordinate 13,765,269 of NC_031773.1, forward strand.
ACTGTTCTGTATCTATCCTTTATTAGGTGTTTCCAAGTAACAGTGATTTCTTTCAGGGAGAAGGTAAAATACATTTTCAAAATATCTAGCATAGAATTTTTTCAGCTGTTTATTGACTTGGTGTTGAAATTTTCATTCAACTTTATTTGAAATTTTGTTTTATATGTATTTTCTAGCAGCTTCACTGAATTTTAAATGCAGAGTATATGTAAATACTATATATAAGACATAGCAGTAAATGGTGACAGTAAATTCTCTCCTATGTGGTTAAGTCCTTTATAACTTTTAAAGAACACTGTAAGATGTGTGTTAAGATGTCTGTATAAATTTAGAACAGAATTTCCCTGTTGAATAGAAGTATACAGAGTGTAATACACTCCAGGGATTATCAAACAAATCTGTTGTCCAGCATATGGTTCATAGATTAAAAGGTTACTATTCTGCACTGTAGAGAATCTAACTCTATTACATTAGCCCTCAGCTCTGTATTACATTAGTGCTTTATATAGCTGAAACAATTTTGATGTGGTGCTTAATCGCTACTTTTTGTATTGAACAGGAGAGCAATGTGTTTGTCCCCTTGAATCTGCTTTCTAGAGGGAGCCCTTTGGAAGTTTCCTCCCAGATTTGCCCTAAAGCAAGACATACAGGGAGCGCATTCACAGCACATCACTTTGCTTCCATTGTGCAGGCTGTGTTGAAACACGTATTTCTCAATACATTAGAAGTGTATTGGAGCCTTCTGCTAGAGCTTTATTGGGTAGCTGCTTTAATGATGATTTTTCTTATCGTTTATGAAGGGCAACTGGTGCAGAAGTCACCAACTTCACAGCACTGGAGAAACATTTTTGCACTCACATAACGAATAAGAAAGTGCGAGATAAAAGCTAAATCCTTGGAGGAGTGAGTAAATTCAGTTTCCTCAGGTAAAACTGCTGTAAGAAGCTCAGCTGCTGCAAATTGTTCTCTAGATTTGGTACTAAAAGCTTGTTCTAGGTCTTTACAGCTGATATATTTTTCTATTAAACTTTTTGGACTGGGAATTACAATACACTTCTCACCTCTGCTGGAAGAAGAGCATCTCTACAAAGAATAGAGCACAGAGTGAAGCAGCATGGGTAGGAAAGGTGTAATGGAATTCTCAGGTTAGAGCATCAAAAATGGAAACTGATGCTTTGTTTATTGGCAGAAGAGCAGAAATGCATAGTTGGGATGCTTGCAGATTCATTTTTAGCAAGTGGCAGGAAAGAATGAGGCTATTCTGACAACTTTTAGTGTTGAAACTGAAGAGGAAATTTCAAAAGCATCATCCAAGTATGCTGCATTCAGGTAGATTAATCATTCAAACATCAGAAATTAAATCCTTTGGGTTGTCTGATTGTCATTTATGTGTTATGTTAGCATAAATCCTATGGTTTTACTCATCCCGAACATGAAATGAAAATAAATCTGTCCACATTGGTGATTCCACTATAAGAAATTTTTTGGGTCTCCCATGATTTTTTCCTTTCTATGCTAGAACAGATGGGACAAAGGACAACAGCAAAAATTGTAATATAAGCAGACACTGCTGAATTAATATTCACACTGCACACATTTAAGTTTGCTGTGCAATTACTTTTGTTTTCTAAGCAAGGAGAATATACAAGTCTGTTGAGATCTAGACTATGTGCAGTGTACATCTGAAAATATGTACAAGGGTAATATTTGATCATATGAACTTTAAAACCTGAGGTGAGATTTAGAAATTTCAGTTAAGGCACCACAAGTGAGTGGCATGGATTTGAAAGACACTGAACACCTGCCACTTAGAATTTGGTTCCAGAAAAATCTAAAAATATGAGTTCCTGAATGCAGATTTAGAATAGTCAGTTGAGGTTGTGAAATTAGGGTATTTTTTGCCAAAACCTGTACTCCTGAAAAGGATCTCATCTGCCATCACAAATATGAGCTCAAATGGAGTCACTCCAGAATTACCCTTTTGGATTTGTCTTGTAAACAGTCCTCAAATGACTTTTGGTAATATGGGTACATCTGTTCATTTAGTCCAGGGAAGACTTTTGTGCCACCTATTTCCCAGAAACTTTTTTTTTTTTTTTCCTTTTTACACAGGACATATGCTTAAAATTGTTACTAGTAAGGGCATTGTGCCCAGTAGTGACTGCAGCTACAGTGCTCATGTGCACATATGCATGCTGCTATTCCTCATTGCTCATCATGGATTTTCCCTGAATGAATGTGGGATTGGTGCCAATAGGTTTTTATGGGGGTGTGTGTGTGTTTCTGGTGCTGTAATCGGCTAGTTAAGAATGAGGAGAAAGTGTGTATTTAATGCAATATTGTTAAAGAAGTCTTCCACCATTTACTCCAATATTAGGTGTGTGTTTGGGGCCATCACAGGGGCTTTAAGTGCTCCTCCCTAACAGTGGAGCAGTGCCAGAGGCTGCTGTGGCTGCATTGCTCTGTTTGGGCACTTCCACCCTGCCCCATGTGCCAGGGCCTTTCCCAGCCTCACCTTGCAGAACAGTTTTTTCTCACTGAGTCTTTAACTGTTGGCTTTCTCAACTCTCCTGCCCTTTGTCCCCAGCAGTAGAGTCTGATAACAGTTATATTTTTTTTGATTAATTTTCTTTACAGAAAGACAGTTTCTCATCTAGGACTTCTGTTCAAATTAATTTTGTCTGTTTTGCATCCTCTCGCCTTTCCAGAAGTGCATCCCATTCTCTGGCCTGTTAAGCTGTGCAAGAAAAACATTTTTAATGCAACATCTTCTATTCAAAATTGAAAAGCATAGAATCATAGAATGATTTGGGTTGGAAGGGACCATAAAGACCATCCAGTTCCAACCCCCTGCCATGGGCAGTGGCACCTTCTACTAGGCCAGATTGCTCAAAGCCCCACACAGCCTGGCCTTGAACACTTTCAGGGATGGGGTATCCAATGCTTCCCTGGACAGCTGTTCCAGTGCCACACCACCCTCACAGGAAGGAATGTGATCCTAATATCTAATCTAAACCTACCTTTCAAGATCCCATTACTCTAAGCATGCTGGCTCCTGGCTCTTGTGAGACTGCTGTGTCTACAGTCCAATTGTTTGCTGCTGGCCTTGGCTTTAAACACAGGGGCTAGCTTGATTTTTACTTTTTTTTGTTGTTGTTGTTGTTGTTGTGCTATGTACATTCTGCAGGTCTATTGATTTTAATGAGGACTGGTTTCATTTTTTTAGGATACCAGAAAATTATGGCAGGCATTCGAACACCCTGGAATGTTAAACCTAATTTAAATTTAACTGAAATCATCAGAATAAATGAATAATTGAACAAGGTATGTTTTGTAAAACACCTGGGGGATTTTCTTTCCCTGCTTTTCTACTCACTAATTTGCAGATAGCACTTATCTGCATTGAGACTCTGGAGTGTCATTATTCTGCTGGAGGTACTACTGGTGGATAACTGGGAACAGTCATTCTTCTTTCTCCTGTTTCCCAAAAGCCCCAGTCATCTTCATTTATAAAATAGGAATGGCAGTGGTGATTTTCTTTCATAAAGGTTCTAATGAAGAGTAAGGCACTCATATATTGAGTAAAGGCACTAAAGATAAGGTAAAAAAGTTGACACTACTTTGCTTTTTGTTGCAGTGCAAAACATACAGGTGTTATGCACTCCAACCTGTTTTTTTCTGTGCTGGAAACTGATCTCTGTTTCAGGAAGAGGAGGAGGATGATAAAGACTTTGTTCCTGCCAGTGGTTTCATTTGATTTTCAGCTCTGCCTATTATTCCTCAGTTTACCTCTTCAGTAAATCCAACCTACCTCTTCAATGGATTTTAAGTACAGGTTTCTGTCTGAAAAATTTACAGAACACTTTCTTGCAGACTGATATATAGTTTAATATTATTTTCTTGCCTAATATTTTTTTCTTTCCATAAATAGATCCAACTCTTCTTCATATTTTATCCTTTTTCTGTTACGAAGAACAAAACAATTTCTGTCCCCTATAGTTTCAGGTGAAACTTGTGAAAGACCCACATAAGTAGGTGAAACAACTGAATGTGAAGAGTACACTGGCTGTTGGCAACGAGAAATGTGGTGCAGAAGAAAAAGGTTAAAAAAAAAAAAAAAAAGGAGGAAATTTTTGGCAATCTCACAGCAGATATTGCAACAGTATTTTCACATGACCCAATAGGTGTGTGACAGTACTGTGGTAACTTAAGGAAGTGAATTTCTTTGTGTATCTTTGCCTTAATCCTCTAAATGTATTTTTAATCCCTCTCCAACACTAGTGTATTTATTTCCCTTAACAGCTACAGAGTTTAGTCTTTTTGGACACCAAAAAAAAAAAAAATCCTGTGTTTTCTTAATTACCATAGTTACGTGGTAATTTTAAAATCCTTTTCATGTACCTTGTACATGGATAACACATGCTGAATCAGAGAACTTACTGGATATTTACAGTTACCTCTCAAGCAGTATGAAATTCTGAGTGTTTTAATTATCACAATATGTTGATTGTAATAAGTGGCATTCACTATGTTGTTTCAGTCTGTGCTGAAAGCATTCATAACACAATACACTGTTACTGCCAAATAGGGAATTTGAAGGTTTAATTTAATTTAAGTGTAATGTGGCAGCTCCCCAGGTTGCCTCCAGGTACTGATTTTGAAAAATCCTTTTAGACCTAGAGATGATATGACAGCCTTTTCTTTGAAGAGCTCTTCAGGTTTCTGTAAAGAAAGCCTTATATTTATTCATTGCTTTTACAAGAATTATAAATTGTCTGTCCAAAAAGGCTGAAATCCTTAGGCAGAAACTTGTTGGAGTGGATTATGACAGGAAGGCTGGAGCAGCATCTTGTGAAGGATGGGGACACTCAGAGCAGTGATGGCACCTTATTGACAAACATTTATTTTCTGTGTGAGCTACAAAGCCTGGAGTGGTGGGCAGCCTCTCTGCTGCTGAAGATGCTAAGCTGGAAACCCTGATGCATTTGGAACTGTCTCTAAGACCTGCTTGAAGGGAGGAAATGATCCTTTTCTTTAAGCATTTTACATTATTACTTTTAAAAAACCCTGACTGACTGATTAAAAGGGAAAAAAAGGGGGAAAGTGTTTTTGGATGTTTCATTTCCTCCAAAACTCTGCATTTTCAGTATAGAGTCAAAGGATTAGTCTGAGGAGACTTGAATGTGGAAGTGTTTCTGGGTTTATTTTTCTTCAATGTACAGCAGCTTTTTCTAGAACAATTCATAATGCTGAATTTCTTGATAATTTTGACCTCCTCAGAAATCCACTATATTAAAAATCTTTCTGTATATATTCAACTCAGCTACTTTGTGTGGCTTTGTAATTGCATGTATTTCTTTGCTTTCTAAGATACAGTATTTGCTTTAAAGTTCCAAGGATACACATGTGTTTTAAATTTTCTTTATGTTTTAGAAAATAAGCTTGGATTGCACTACTTTGTCAATGAAGCTTTATTCTCTGCAAGATTTGCAGTATCAGCTGTGTTTGTATAATATCACAATTTAACCTTTTCCTACCACATAGGTTTTTTTCCCTTGTCAGAAAGAACCAGAAAAGACTGATGTTTTGTTACATTAATATACAGGCAGGGCTGCACAGACTAGTGTAAAAAATGGGCATACTAAAACAGGTGAATATAAGCAAATATATTTAGCAGTTGTCATAATCTATGTAAGTGCCCTTCTAAATTTTTGAAATTGGGTTGCTGTGCTGTAGTAACTATGAACATTACTGCTCAACACCCAGGCTTTGGTAGCTTGGCATTTAGATTTGCAGATTCTAAAGTTCCCTGGTTTGTTTTCCACAGAAATGAAATACGTTGTTTATTTATGGATAAACAGTAGGCTTCTATTTGAAAATACATAACCTGTGAATGCAATAAGCAACCAGGAGGATTGATGGGGGCAAAAGGTGCCTGTTTTTATGGATTAGGCAGTAGAAATCTACATGCTTTTATGTGATTCCTTATTCTTTGCTTTTTTTCTGACTGTATAGACAGTATGTTATACCTGCTGACAACTGGCAATTTCTGACTTCCCAGTAGAATTGGATTTTAAGAAGATTTAGACGCTTGGAGTTAAATGTGGCTCCCTGAAACCTTGTCTGGTGAAAGTAAATAGGAGTTTCATAGTAGGTGTCAGCAGGCCAACACTTGACATTTGTTCTTTTCCTACCCTTATGCAGAAAAAGAAACATATATTGGGAAATCAGAGACTGGATCATTTTGGTGGCTGAAACGGTGCAGTACTATATAAGTTTTGACAGGCAGTTAGTAATTTAATTTAGAGTGCCTTAAGAAGCGAGGACAAGTTTATGTTGGCATTTTTATGTCTATTGTTCATGAATCTTCCCTCCCTAAGAATCTCAGCCTTGCTGGGACAGGAGCTGAGCCTGGATGGGTCACTGCAGTCTCTAAGGGGTGGGCACAGGCTGAGCCTGGCTCAGAACCACGTGTAGGTACTGGCTCCTCAGCCCCAGCAGGGTTCCTCTGGAGGCCCTGTCCTGCCAACACCAGCTGGTTGTGTAGGCATTGCCTCAAATGGCTGCACTGGGGAACAGGAGCTGAGGAAGGGGCTGGGAGAATCTAAATGCCTTGTGGGTGAGGGGTAATACCCAGCATAGTCAGGGTCAGTTATGGGTGGTAGTGTCTTAAATGGCATCTCAGCCCATCATGGGTCATTGGTTTGAAGTAAAAGGTGGAATGTGCTTGGAATAGAGGAATGGGAATCACTAACATTCCTGAGGCTAGCACATCTGGGCTAAGATGCAAGGACAGCAAGGGGACATTAAGGAAGCTACAGATTGACCAGGGACAGAAAAAACAAGCTTTGACATTCTTGATGATTATTGCTGTGTGAGAGCCTGTCAACTGCAAGGTGTTTGAGAGCTTGAATATTCAGTATTTCAATCTGCATAAATTAATACAAGCTGAAAAGTGCTTCTACATCATCAACAAAAGTACTCGTGTTTCCTTGGACATTTATTTAGCTCTCACTGAGAACATGGACACAAAGTCTGTGTTCATTTGATTGCTGTGAAAAATGGTAGGCTTCCTTTCTCCTCCCTTTTCATTTTGCTCAGTTCAATTTTTTATGAGTTATTATTTGTGTGGAAAGATTGATTCCATTTAGAAGGAAGTAGAACATTCGGTCAAATGCTCCTGTTGGGTTCAGATTCACATCCCTGCAGTGTGGTGCTGAGGCTTTTCAAAGCAATCATTTTCTGGTTAAGACAAAAGTAATGCCATAGAGAGAGTTTTGTGCACGTCAGTGGCACTGAAATAATAGTGCAAAATCTAAAACCAAGAGGATGCAAGTGTCACTTCCAACATGTTGGATGCCGTAGATTAGTTGTGTATGACCTTTAAAAGGACTGAAAATCTATTTGATTTTTGAGCTGTCTTTCCCTAGACAATATACAGACTGTTAAAATCCCAGAAAGAGCATAAAGCAATGCATGGATATGACAGGCAGATTAATTTAAATTAAAAATGCAAACCCCATTTCTAGCAGAATATGATTGACCACTGAAAATATAAACAGTCAAGAGAATGGTACTTCATCTCTTGATGTCCTCCAGTCAAAACTTTAGTCAGGTGCAAGTTAAGCTTTGGTTATGCCTGATTTCCCAGGGTGATTGTGTGTCAGTCTTCAACTACATTATGCAGGAGGTCACACTTGATATTTGTTAAGATCTTTTTCAAATTAAATCAAAAACTATAATTTTAGCCAAATTGAAATAAATGGTGTTCTTATTTGTGTCTCTCTCCCTTCCCAGGTACTACAGTGCTACCATTTTGCAGATGTCAGGAGTGGAAGATGACAGGCTCGCAATCTGGCTGGCTGCACTGACAGCATTTATAAACTTCATTTTTACTCTTGTGGGAGTCTGGCTTGTTGAAAGAATGGGTCGCCGGAAACTTACGCTTGGTAGCTTAACAGGTGAGTGTTTCATTAGTGTTTCATTTTCCTCATAATTATTAATGAAAAGAAAATAAAATTTCAAGTGCATTTCTTTTCAAAGTAGTCCTCTTCAAAATTTCATTGTTGATGCCATCTTTTCTCTGAAATAATACAGGTTTCAAGACTATTAGTAAAATACCACAGCTAGAAGCTAATTTAAAAGTGACTGCCTGTTATTTTTTTAGGTGACTTTCTCCTTGAAGCCACGTTTGACAATGTTTTCATTTACCTTTTTTTTTCCAATTTAAGGAATAAAATGCCTGGAACTTCACAGGTTGTTAATTTTTAAGTCTCATATGTAATTTTAATTGGCTTATTAATTGGAATTCAGTACCATCTGATGAAGGTGTACCAGAGAAAGAATATTGCATAACCATTGCAGCACTTTTTAAATATAATGCAGTTCTCTGCATAGTTACCTCAGATACAGTACAGTAAATACCTTACATACATTCATGTGATTTAATTCTCCTCCTATATGAGATAAGCAAAGACAGAATTCTGGTTTTATACATTTTGTCCAAATATCCAAACACCGTAGCTCATCACATAGTCTTTTCTTGCAAGCTGGGAAAAACAGAGCAAGCAGCCTTCCTATGTTCAGTATGTCCTGTTATTAGGATGGTAATTCCCTGCTTGTTCCTGCCTTATGTGTTTGTTTGCTGAAGTGATCTGTGACCAAAACTTATCTCTGGGTGAATGTGTGGAAGGGTCAGATGTTTTCAACAAACTGTTCCTGCTCCTCTTGAAATAGTGTTCAAAAGTGTTTTGCTGTAAAGATTTAATATCTTCATATTTTGTTCTGCTGTTGCTGTCTAGGATCCAAATTTCTACTTAGTGCAACACAGCAGAGAGGTACACCAGCTGCCATGTCACTGGATGTGCAAGTCCCAGCTCTCAGCTGAGTTAATCTACACCCGAGTATTTGAATGTGCTTATATAGGCAGAGCAGCAACAACACAGTGACATGAGTTGTTTGGTACACAGTTACTCAAAGCATGTTTCTCACATTTTAAAGATATGAAGGAAAATCTCAAATTACTACTTTTAGTCTGTTCCATTTCAGTTACAATACATCCCCTGTATGTCCTTCTGTGCCTCCAGACAGTCTGTTGACTTGTCTTTCTGTGGTGTGGATCTGTCCAGGCTCTACACTGACTCTTCTGATCTTTGGGTGCTGCTTTTCCTTTAATGCCTACTGAAACAGAGGATTGATTGATTGATTGATTGATTATTTGGCCCAAATAATCTCATATGTTTGGCCATCCCCCTTGAAGAGTTTATTGCTTATCTGGACCCAGTTGTATAGTTGTGATAACCAACATGCACTTCTCATATTATCAGAGCTCTTTGCTTTTTGGCTCTGCTTAACATATTCAAAGGCTGCACATCTGAAATGTAGATATAAATGTCTCTTACAAAGCATGTTATCTTGGATCAGAGGAGGATATAGCAATAGGACACAGAATTAACAGTGGAGCATAATACATTAAAGGGTTATTTGTTAATGATATTTGGACACAAAGTAATTGCTTAGTAAAAAATACTAAAATACTTTTTTTTGTGGTTTGCTGGCTGTCTGTCTGCCGTGTCACGAGCCGAGATCTAATGCTTGCTGTGATTTTATCCTACAGTCCCTTCTTAAGGATAATACAAATAATGACAGTCATGAAATCGTGCATCACCCTCTGTACTAGTTAGAATTTTGCCATGCAACATTTGATTTAGGTACTGGTGGATATGAAGTGTTTTCCTTAGCAAAAGAGCTGTGTAATAGAATGATAAGTACTAAATCTACCAATGGATTTGTTTTCCATGTTGAGTTTTCTCACTGCGTAGACATCTCTTACTGCTCTACTTTGGTTTACATTTCTAAGGACATTACAATTTACACTGAGTTATTACTGGCAACTTCTCTAGTCTTTGGGGGAACCAGGTATGCCCCAGTCTCCCACAGCATAAAATGAAGACAAAACTACTGCTTTTGCCTGCTGCTGCAAGGATGTGGGGCTTTGCTTTTTTTATAAAGGCTAATTGATTAGATGTTTATTAGATAAAACCTACAAGAATAATCAGTAGATAGTAACATTAATATTTTGATTAAAAGCCAATATACTGTAAATTAATTTTGTAATCTCGTGCAACTTTTCCTGCTTTCTGAAAACATTTGGCAGAGATATTTTAGATTTCATTCATTATGTCTTTATCATTCTCAAAATACTAGAAACTTTTGAAAAATCGAACCTTCCAGATAGCATTATGAAAAATGATAGTAAATTTCTGAAAAAAAAACAAAACCACTGTTTTAGTTCTCTATTACAGTTACTGATTTTTCTTAGTTTCCTGTCCATTTTATATCTTTCTTTATCTTATCTATAATTTCTTTATCTTTCTTCTTCTCTTTTTCTACAGTTAATTTCTTTCTTCAAAGCTGTTATTTGGAAAACATGCAGGAATTGTGACAAGTATATTATTCATTTTTTTTGTGTTTTCTTCTTTTCCTTCAGAAATTGTCTATTTGGAAGGTACTTGGGCATTGTACAATTTGTATCTCTTTTTGTAACAGAGAGGATCTAAAATATCTTCAGTATATTTCCTTTTCCTTTTTCCCACCTGAGCTAATGATGAACTTTTATTGTTTGATTTTGTTCATCATAGCAAAATGTCCACAGAATGAAAATATATTAAACTTCATTTTCCAAGTTTACATATTCAGTACTTTTGAGAGATTTTGGAATTGAGTGTTAATGTATTTAGTTAACTTAAAGGACAGAGCATACTTAGAATGAATGTAATTAAGATTATAGATCCTGTCTAAATATACTTGCTATCTGGTTTATGGCATTTTGAAAGTACAGGACATCTAGTGCAATATCCAGCCTGCCCTGAAAACTGGGATTATTAGTGTACCTACCAGCCATAGCTAGAAGAGAGCCAAGTATGGAGTATTTTATGGAGGGAAAGTGCTTCCTGCTTATACAGTTTGTGGCTGAGTTTAAGGTCTTAGTTGCCTTATCTCAGGTCAATGTGTGGTCCAACCATTCCTGCCTATTGGCCATGGCTGCACAGGCATATTCACAGACAACATTATTACATGAATCTTAGTATTTTAGATATTTATTATTTTTATCTCTGAGAAAGGTTTTCACATACTTGGTGTGTTTGCCAGGTAGGAAACTTCTATACAAAACACATCTCAATGTGTCATCAAGTTGCAAGAGGTAAAGTTTTATAAGTCTGAGTTTGAGGCAGTTGCAGTAGTACTATGAGCAGCAAGGTTTATCAGTTTTCATTAAAATGATACAGTATATTGTGTGTCTAGCAAATGAGGTAGGAAAACTATGAGTTATGTTCCACTAATGGCCTGTTGCACAGTGTGAACCTTTTATGGCAGCTTCCTCTCATCATTTTGACCAGCTTGTGCACAAGGAATTTGTTGGGGAAAAAAGAAGCAAAAAGATGGAAAGGACTTTTTCCCAGCAGATGTTATGTGTGCTCTTTGAAACAAGATATGTTGCACTTTTTGATGGTGTTCTTATGAAAAGTCTAATTTCTCTAGTTTCACAAAGGGAAGTAGAGTCAATGAAAAAGCTGATGCTACTTTCTGTTTCAAAGAAAAGTCTCCAAGTCTGGATGTGGAGTGGGGAGAAGTGTGTTGATTTCAATGCCACTAATATATTTTACATTTATGACATTATTTTCAACACCAAAAATAATACCTGTGTGTTCAAGCAGTCATCAATTCCACAGATTAAAAGAGTCTCAACCTACTAATTTAGTGTCTGGATGTGAAAACTGGTGCACTTGACTTTAATATCTATCCTAATTTATGATGTGGATGTAGCAAAGGGTATTTTTCTTAGGTTCTCATCACAACTCCTTAGGGAATGCTGTATGCGTAGTGATGGGGTGCCAAGCAGAGTTCAGTTCAATAGAGAACTATTTCATGTGCTCTGGAGAAAAGTGTCACATTGTTCTTTATCTGTATTTTTAGGTACTGCTGTAGCACTCATTATCCTAGCTTCGGGATTTTTGCTATCAGCTCAGGTCTCGCCAAGAATCACACTTAATCCACCAGATCCTTCACATCAAAACTCTACCTGCACAAAATACAGGTGAGAATTCGTGATCATTCATCCAATCTTCTTGAAGATTGTTTCCAATTAACTGAGTTTTACAACCTAGTGTGAGTAATGGGCAATTATTCACAAAGCCCAGTACAAGGAACTAAACTATACACCTAAATTTAAAATCACAACTTCCCTCTGTAGAGAAAATTAGACTTTTTGATTAAATTCTCTGACTATTCCTGTGGAATTTCTTGGATGAAATAAGGTGGTTAAGTGGCAAATTCCACATATACCTCTTCTAAAATATCACACCTGCTACAAGTCACAGTATACACAAAGTCAGGAATATTTTATAAAGACTTTATAAAAATGCTTGCTGTTATTCATCTGCTTGTCATGTATAGCAGCTGTAAACTCTTCAAGAAGATGTGTTCCTTGCCTGTTGTTTTCCTGAATGGGAAAAAGTAATGTTTAGATAATTGTGTATCAATAAACAATTATAAAAATATGTGGGGTTTGAACTATTTTCCAATATGCAGTCACAGTTTCAAATAGCATTACTTCTGGGGGTTTAAGTATGTGTAATTTTCTATATTTTGTTGGGTTTATTCACATGTGAGTGCTCTTATGTTCATTTAGCTGATAGACTAGAAAATTCCCTATTCAGAGAAGACTAGTTCAGTGGCTGAAGAAATTCTTAATTATGTTCAAAATTTACATCTTTGTAGTAGAGATAAATATCAAGAAATGAGAGGTACACTTCTGGTTTTGTAGCAATACTGGCTAGAAATATGGTTCATGGCTTTTCTTGTGCCAGAGGTCTTAGGGAAAAGATTCTGAGGATCTGAAGATTTATAGAAAACTGGGGAGAGGATGGAAGGTCTTCCTTGAGTGTAAATAGTTACAAATAACCACAACACAGGTTACTATCAGATATAATGATTCCTATATTGAAAATGTATATTTTTACTTCTTTTCTACTGCAGAGTCAGCTATAATTTTGCAATTTTTGAGATGGGCCTGTCTACAAAATGGCGAGTAGTCTGGTTAGAAGAGGTAAAGGGGGAAGATACTCTCCTTTTGGAATCAGATTACATTAAAAGAAAAATGTGAGAAGGATTTGCCTAGTACTTCAGTTAACTGTTTGGAAAAGACGCTTGGAGAGAGGAGATGCAGCATTTGCAGAACTCATAATTTGTTATTTAAAAAAGCCAGGTGTTAATGATTAATGTAACCTGAAACCATATAAAATTTACGTACAAGAAATAGGGCTAGTCCAACTTAAAAAACAATGAAAAATATTCAGCAGAATTTTCATGTGCACAGCCAGTCAGGAAGGAAATTTCCATGGCTTTCATGGTGCACACTTCTGGGCAAAAGCAAGAAAAATTAAAGCAGATAGTTCTCATAAAGGCATGCTGTTTCATGAAGTATTGGAATACTTATAATCTGTTGTGAGTTATGTTTCTGATGTGAAGTGGGCAAAATCAGGTAAGATAAAAATTCAAAGATTCTGGAAAAAGAGCAGTAAAATAATTTAAATACTTTTGTTTGAGAGTATTTTGAAATAGGAGGAGCTCTCTTTGTTGAAAGATGGAAGTGAATGGAAGAGGAAGTAATGAGAAATCTTTAGGTGCTTCTAATTTAATCTTATGCTATACTTTAGTAGAGAGACCCAAAAGCCAGGAGAGCTGAAAATAATAAATGGATGCATTTTCCCACAAAACACAGAATTAGGTTACAGCACCCAGTATTTAAAGTGTTTGTACAAAAAAGTAGGGATTGATATGCCTAATAATAGCTTTCACACTTGTTTACCTAAAACTGTATACATTTTTATGCCTCAAAACATCACCAAACCGTGATCCAGATGGAGCCAAAGGAAGAATTCCTTCAGCATCATAAATATAATTATTTATGAAGGGTACAACATACAAGCATATATTATATTTGACTTGGAAAAGTGGCTGTTTAAGATCCAAGTGTGCCTGCTTTCTATGCACGTTGTCAATAACCTGAATGAAAAATAAAATACTGGTTTTGTCATGAGAAAGTAGATGGTGTTTTCAGCATTTGCCTTGGGTTAGAACTTCAGCATAATGTGTATGGTCTTGGAAGGAAGAGGAGATGGGGACTGCAAACGAGAAAAGCTGAAGGCTGAGCTTTACATTGTGACTCACCTCTCTCTTCCTTTTGGCCTTGGAGGTATTCCCCATGGCAGTTATAAAGTTGAATCAAAAAGTTTCTCAAACCTGAGGATTTGGAAGTGAAAGTCTACTATTTATAACATCAGTCTTGCATATTTTCTTTGCTACTCTAATAATAATGGCTTTACTGTACGGATACCTGCTGACTAGGGCTGTAGAGTGTTGCTGTGCAGACAAATATAATATCCAGTTAGAGTAAAAGGAAGGAAATTAATGGCAGTGGTCCCTTGCTCTTTAACCCATATTTTAGCTTGTTTTAGTAAAACTGCTGGTGTCTCAGATTGCATAGCATTGTATCTTGCAAGTCTTCAAGAGGTCTCAGAAAGTTTGGGAGAAGCAAAAGGCAGCAGGACTTGAGAAGATGAACACATAATGCCATCTCTCTGTAACTGCCTTTAAGTATGTGCCTGCACAAATGCATGTCATAGTTCTCTTCCTCTTATGAGGACACAGTGCTTCTCTGAGGTGGGGTAAACTTGAAATCTAAACCTGTTTGCAGCATGGGCATTTCAGTGTGTGAGGGTGTTTGCTAAATATAACTTATGTTTGTCTGTGTCAAAATGTATTTATAAGTTATGAAAATGTCAGTAGAATTTATTTTGCTGACAGAAGTTTCACTGATACTGTGCAGAGTAAAAATGCTTTTTATGTTTGTAAATCCATTGGGTTAAAGTAATTGTGGGTGTCCATTAAGGAACCCTTAGAGCTACTACAAACAGTCTGCTTGTTGTTCCTTCAGATCCATATTCCTCTGCACAGACTAATTCTTACTGCTAGAGTAACGATGAAGATAGACTAGCAAATAAAGAGCACAGTCGTTGTCCTAATTCAAAAAAGTACAAAAGGCTTGAGTACTGTGTTCTTAAAGAGCTGTGCCATGCCAATGGAGTTACAAGGTACATAAAAATAAGATATGTTGTGCATAAAATAAATCAAATAAAGTTGTATCTTTTTGAAGAGGTGCACAATATTGTAGTTGAACAGCCAAAAAAATAATTCATTAATTTGTGAAAAAATTGAATAGTGGAAATACTGCAAATTCAGCAGGGCACTCCAAACACTGTGATTTGTTTTGCCTCCTTACAGCTGGAAGTGGGTGTGTAATTCACTGAGGAGAGGCGGGGTGAATTCTCCTCTCTGTACTGTCCATTAATCAAATTTCATTTTCACACTCAGCTGTAGAAGGTTGTGTAGATATTTGCAGTGTGACCACCTGTTTTATTTGATCTTAATCTCCTCAGCAGCTGTGATCGTACTTATCATCAGGGCCACAGAAATCTCAGAGGTAGATTTAAGAATACAAAGCAACACCATTCCAAAATTTATCACCTTAGAGGCGAAAAGATGAACTATCCATTCCTATTATTATTATTATTATTAGCAACACCATTCCAAAATTTATCACCTTAGAGGCGAAAAGATGAACTATCCATTCCTATTATTATTATTCTGACTACCAAAACTCTGTAAATGTTCCCATTTTTACTGGGAACTTGCCTGATTCTGGAAGGAGGTTTAGGTTAGGGCACTTTCATTAGCTATCCTCCCACCTTTTCCCGATCTTTAAAGAATCAGTGATGTGACTGTTTGGGACACTGGGACACTGAAACATTTCTGTAAAATGACTGTGGTCCTGCTGCCTTGTATTCTTGCTCTTTTAGTCTCCATTCGTGTGTCTCTCTGCACTTCTGGAAACTTGGTCTGCTCTAGAAGACATAATGCAAAGCTGTTCTGCCTAAGCAGTATTTTTCATGTCAGTTACTATATGAAAATGGTAAATATTATGTTAAGCTTAGGTCAACCCTCATATCTTAGGGAAATGATACCTGTGTGCACAAAGTTTCTCGGAATCCTTCCTGAACAGATTGTCTTCAGACTGATTAAAACAATACAGGGAGTGCCAGCTGTGCTGGGCACACAAGGATTGTGTTGTTCATTTTTGCATTAGTCACCCTCACATGGTTCATGATCCTTAGCTCATTGTGCAAATACACACCACCAAGATGAAGGCAACAATATTTAGTACTTGCACATAGCTGTTTAGTAAGATAATGGACAAGTAAGATGGACAGAAATGTATCTTTTCTTTATGAGTATAGCAGAAGTATGTAATTGTGATCAGTCCTGAAAAACTCAGCAAATCTAGTGACTGAAGCTAGTTTAATTGTGTTTAAAAGCCTTAGGATGCATGTAGTAGGTGTATTAGATATTGTACTTTATTGAGAGCTCATTGACAATCTAATTTATCAGCAAACTAGGCATTGCTATTTTTCATAATGTCACTGTATCACGGAACCAGTATTTGTTAAAATATGATTCTCATTTTCTCTTTCTAATGTCAAAGTGCCTGAGCTACTGGTAATTTCTGATAACTGAGAATTGCAATAATAAATATAGTAAATGTGCTTTGGCCATTGAGGTCAGAAAATTATGAATATATAAAGAGGTAAACATGTCTGAGAATGCTTTTGCCAGCTCTTATGAAGTATAGTTAAAATGCTGATAGTTTATGTTGCAGAACTGTGAAAAGACCTCAGCATAGTCTTGAAATTTATTAATAATACAGTGATATATTGCTCGGTAATGATTTTCCCTGTGCTGGCATGTTGGTCCTATCAATCAAAATTTGTAATTTTATTTTAAATTATAAGGGATGGGAAGGAATATGTCCGTCCATGTAGTAAGCATCTTTAAAGTGAATGAGAAAAGACTCCTCTCATCAATTTAAACATAAAGATCTGTAAAGTAACTTAGCTCAACTATGATGTCCAAGTGCAATGCAGTTCCTGTAACCATTGTTAAGTTTTCCACATACTTTGACTCAAACTCTGCATTAGTGAGGAAACAAGGTGTTATTCATACAGTAGTAACCCATTAACACTTCACATCTCTGCTAGTACTTCTATGACTTTGCTGTTAACAAAACAGCAAAGGGAATGATTTTTTTTAAATTTCCCAAAGTGATGGTGTTACACTTTACGCGGTCTGCAGGTTTTTGTCACACAAGAATGATTTTAATCAAGTTTGAACAGGGCTTCTATCTGATCTGCCTGGAAGCTGGGAATATAGTATCTACATGTAGCGTCTCTTTGGAAAAGTAGTTTTGAAAACAAATTATGCTGGAGACAGCCATTCTGTCCAAAATAAAAGCATGTGTAAGTCAGTTATTTCTCTTCTTTGTTGTCTGTGTTGCTCAGTTCCAGGAATAAATCAAGAAGCTCTGTAGTTGGAGGCTCTATAAATTCAGAAAAGAAAGATCATCAAAGACAAGAGGCAACTGATACCTATAAGTAGATCAGGACACTTCTCATGTGATGTCAGCATTTCAGCACAATCCCACAGCAGTAGTGGGATAGCCTTGATGATCTAAGGATCCTCACCATGTCTAAAGCAGAAGTAGCAAACACCAAGAGACTGAAAACAATTTCTATGAGGTTGTATACATTATGTTGCATAGCTGAGGAATGGGAGCCTTTGAGAAGGTTTATGGAATGTTTTAAGAAAGCTAATGTATTTATATGTGGGTGGCATATCAGGAAGGGTAAAGATTAAGGGCTGGTCTGGAACTTTAGGGAGGACACCAAAGAATCATCTAAGTGGAACAGATGGAGGAGGAGCCTGATTTGAAGATGAGAAAGGGTTGTAAAAATGTAATATAGATAAGAAAAATAAACATCCTAGGTTCGAATGCAAAACCCATCACTCATGCATGCCAATCCTGATCCTGGGGAAGAGAGCTAGAAACTTTTACAGTTATACTTGAACATAACTGTGGGATATGTTGGGAGTATCTGTGTGGTATAATTACAGAACTGCAATTAGCATCCAAGCACTGGGATTATAAATTATAGCTTTTCCTTATGGACACCACTAAATGTGTTACCTAACAGAGGGTTGGTAGAACTCAGCAAATAAACTTCTGTCGCTTGGTCTAGTATAGTAACAGGAAAGTGCTCTTGAAGTCCAAGTGGATTTTTCTCATTCTTTGTAAATTGTTGTGTTTCCTATGTCCCAGGTACAACAGCTGGAAGTGTTATCTGCCGTTAGCACATGTTTTAATTGCTTAAAGCATCCCCTATATTCTTACCCATTTATATGTAACCTGAACTTAGTGCTTCACTTCTAGAAGCAAGACAGAAACCATCAGAAGTATAAAGAATGGTTTGATTTCATGCCTGAGGTGCAGTGAAGCCTGTGCAAACAGCACAAGCCCTCAGGCACAAGCATCAGGCTGTTTTAAACATAGTCTTGCTACCAAACTGAGGTCAGTTTGTTTATGAAAATTAAGTAAGCTATTTGTCAAAAAAATCCTAAGATCCTTATTTGTATTACTGGCTGAAAGTATCAATATCCTAACATGTCAACAGAGCTAATAAGTACTCTTAATAATAAGAGTTAATTAATAAGTACAAATACTGCAGTATTGTCCAAAAGTCCTTGGTTTGATTTTTTTTTTGTTGTTGAACTCAACACCTTGGCTCTTTGCCCATCAGTTGCCCATGTCCCTTGGTGAGTCCAGCTGAGTGGGCCTGGCCTGACCAGTGGGACTCAGCTCAGCTGCCTTGGCCATTTTCTTTTGGTTGAGGCTATAGGAAGAGACACTGTCTTGTAGATAGAATAGAACAGAAGCAAGGCAAGCTTGATCCCAGCTTGTTGTTCTGTAAGGAGATGGAAAGCAACTACACTGCATGCTAAGGCAGGCAGAGACTGTGTATGTAGCCAACCTTGAGAGCAAAGAGTAACCTGAGGGTAGGATGAAGGATCCACCTGGCCTAGGATCATACTTGCAGTGTGGCAAACAGCAAGCTGGAAATAGGAGAAAGTAGCACAGTCAAAGGGACATTCCTTCCAGCCTGCAATGATTTGCAGCTTACATTCTCTCTGGGTGGGATGTGCTAATCCTCAGTAGGTACTGCAAGACCCTCCTGTCCCTACATTGAGCCATTCCTGCCTGAGACAGCTTTTATTGTTCCTGCAGTTCTTGGACGAAAACTGACTTCACAAATGTGAATATTTACATCATACAGAGCAGGAGCAGTGGGTTAAAAAAGCTCACAACAGTGGAATTTACTCTGGACAGGACAGGACATTTATGAGCAAAATGCATATAATATCTCAGGTTGGAAGGGGCCCATAAGGATCATCAGATCCAACTTGCATGTAGCAGATCTATCAGATTTTCCCATAAAAAGCCTTCTTCATGTACTCAGGCTAATTCTGCAGCATGTACTCAGCGTGAATGATGAATCCAAAAAGAATGGCAAGAGTCTGTCCACAAAAAAAAGTCTGTATTTGTGGATGTTTTGATACTCTGAGTGGCTGTTCTGCTACTCATGCAGTAGAATATTATGAAATCAGGCACTACGTTCTGTACAGCTACACAGTCTAGAATACATTATCAGGTTCAGGTTGCATTTCTGTAGCTGGACAATAGGAACACACTGATACATTTTGTAATTGCATTACAGAATATGGAAAGCAAAGTTGAAAGTCCTTGAAAATGTGGCAATGAAAATTGTTGCAATTTTTTCAATTGAGGTTCGGCTTGAAAAAGTCAAAATAGTGTGAGAAAAAGAGAAATGGTGCTAGCAGAGGAAAGGCACTGGGAATGGGCCTTTTAGTGCTACATCACTCAACAAAAAGTGGCAAGGCAAAACTTGCAGCTCAAATTACAAGACTGCTGAGAATTGTAGGAGAGTCATTACTTACAAGGTCATTTTGCAAATTTCAAGTGCAAAATGTAATGATGAAACAAATGTAAGTATGGAGTATTCTAAGAAAGGGGGAGTTATGAACCTTACATCAGCACCTGGAGAGTCACTTTGGCAGGTCAGAGATTTTACTCAATATTTTTAGAGATTGCATTAGAGTGTAGTAAACTGCACTGTTAGGAGGAAAGTAAACAGTGATTTTGGTATCAAGAAAGACACAGCTAGTCAATTGGTAATTCATCCATATAGAGTAGGATCTCTGTGAGAGAGGATGGCATTGTGGCCTTTGTGATCAACCTCCACCATCAGAAACAATTATTGGGCAGACTGATCCAGAGCAGAGAGTTCTGAAAGTTGCTGCTACTCAGGCTGGCAAGAAATTGCTATCAAAGGACCTTAAAATTGGTGCTGCCAGTCTTTCTAGATATCAGTTATTCTTGTGTGGTTGGATGAAGGGGACATGTGTTGGGTGTGTTGGCAGAATCAGTGAGGAATCACAGGGTTGGGGATATCTACTCTGCTAACAGACAGCTCCTCCTTGCTGTGATGTTTAAACAGGAACCCAGAAATCCCATTCCATGGCGGTTCCCCATAAACTGAGAGGCCAGGCTACGTTGTTCTGCCGAGTTCCTGCCACTGATCCGCAAAGAAGCTGGGCATTTTTAGACTTCTGGAACCTGAGAGCCCTGGTTGTTGTTATTCTGTCTCATAGTCTGAAGCATCTGAAGTCTAGACACTTGTCTTCTCGTTGGGTTGCCTAGGAGCCCAGCTGGCAAGCGGGGAGTGAAACAGGCTCATTGAAAAACCTTTCTGCTGTAATGCTGCCTGGTTTCATCAAAATCAAATAATCTCTCTCAGGTATTTCAATCTTGAATTGTCAGTCTTACAGACAACCATCCTGCCTGGGAATTTTGAACTGGCTTTTCACAGATGAGCTTGTTTTCAAGACACTAGCTCATAAACTTAGATTAAATATAAATATCTCATGATAATTAGAGGAAGCATATCTCCTGTTTTATAATTGGATGCAAATTTCCTTTCCTACCTAGACATCCGAGAATGTTTTTATCTAGAGCTTTCAAGGCCGTTAATCTCTGGTGTGGATTTGAAGAATTACCAATATTTTTAAAGATTCATCCTCTGATATGTATTTCAATATATATATATATATATATATATATATTGATAGGACTGATAAGGTACTTCTGAGGACAGGAGTGAACTCTGTAGGAGATAGTTTCATGTCAGCAAGTATTAAATTCTGCATTTTCTTTCCTGGTATATTCTATATACTATATTATTTATATCACTAGGAGATGTATGTCAGAATATGTGCTCAATTTCAAATTGTTTAAATAATTTAGCAAATAATGATGGGGGTAGAGGGAAGAAGAGCATAAACCTGAAACTATATATATTTTATTTCTAGAGTAAGCAGCTTCAGCACCTAATGTCTGATTATTTTTTAACTATTCTTTGAAAAAAAAAGCTTCCTTGCTTATTTCATGCTGTATCTTCTGTTATAATTAGACTTAGTAATTGATAGAGGTTTCTTTACTGTGTTATGAAACAATTGTAATTGTATATATGCTGGAGGTTTGGAGGAGAAAACATTGGTCATCATCCTGGAAAAAGCAATGTCCATGTACCTCATCAAAGACAACATAAAATTTTATATCAGTGATAAAACAGGACACAGAAGAATGCTAAATGTTCTGAATAGCAGCTGTCTCTACTGTTAGTCTGCTAGGAGTTAGGTTTGAAATGGCTTTAGGTCTCGTGTGTTTGACTTCTCTGTTTCTTCTGGCATTAGTTAGTCTCGTCTCTAAAATCTGAAGTCTGAGTCTGATTGTATGAACTCACTATATAGGTAATGACAGGAAATCCTAACCCAAATCTAAAGGGTTTATAAAGAGCTGTTATTTAACTGTTCAATCTGAAAGACAAATTTCAGAAAAGACATGGAAAATAATAATTTTAAGTTATTTGAATTTTTATGAGTAACTCTGTATATTTGGCAAGACATGAAATCCAGCAGCTTTTATTATGTTGAATGCCAACAGGAAGACCAGTTGGATTTGATGGTGTTAAAGGTCCTTTCCAACCTAAATTTTTCTACAATCTCTAATAAAGCCAGAGGATCAGCTGAACTAGCAGCCATGTAGACAGACACTGGAATCAATACTCAAATATCTCCATTTTTTTTTCTGGCTGGGAGGGAGGAATAAATAAGATATCTTGTGCTTCCCGCTTGACCTGTTACTGATACCCAGCACTACATGAGGTTACATGGAGTTACCCAGCAGGATGGAACAGAGAGTGCAAATTCAGCTCTGCTGTTCATCTCTGCATTGATTCTTGTGAGGACACTGAGGGAAACCAGGTGTCCAGTGCCTGTCCTGTCCTCTGCTGGCAACACCATAAAGATGACACTAATCACTGTGTCTTTTTAGAAATTCATGTTGTTTACAGACACTTTGATAACATCATTTCAGTGGAAAATGTTCTATAGTTTGAAAATCATATGTCACAATCCTGTTTGATATCATGAGATTCTTTTCAATATAAGAAATATTATTATTTTATACTGTTTTTGTATCATTATTCCGTACTTGAATGCATTTGTGATTTATAAAAATGTTTTCATTCACTTACAGTCTTCTGTTCCTGTAAAATCTTTTGGTTATTGCCATTGATGTGCTAATATCAATGTAACAAAATGCAACTAAATCTCATGCAACTACTGGTATAGTGGTATTGTCCTTTACTTTAAAAGCTGCTAATTGTAGATTTACAATTTTCTCATTTATTTTTGCAAGAGAAGAAATGTTTACTACAGATAGATGAAACTATTGACTTTTATCTGAAAGTTTTGCTTCATCTCCATTGTAAAAATATTTTCTGCAGTCCTTATCTCAATTAAAATCAGATTTAATGCAGCATTCCTAACTAAAAAAACCTAAGCTGTTTAGACTGGAATGTGACCAGTCAGTTAAGCAGAGGAAGATGTGTTTAAAATAGATTTGTATTCTAAATGTAGACAACATAGAAATTCTGCAGTAATTTAATAATTTAGAAAGAACACAATAGCAAAGAACACACTTTTCTGAAACTTGGGAGAAGTAGGAAAATCCAAATGAATACATTTTCTTAACACAATACAAGCTCTTTTTTTTTGCCATCTGCCATGTAAGTTGACCATATAATTATTTTAGAAGCATTATAATACAAAGAGTTTGAATAACTAGATTTTAAGCATTACTTTCAGACTTTTTATATTCATATAATCTGCTTTACTGTTTTAGTTTCTTGAGACTTTGCAATTACAGCTACTTTTAATTTTTCTCATAATGATTAAGTAGTTTAGGCAGTATATTCCTTAATTCACAAAGTCCTTGTTTTGATAAAGATACATACTCAGAAAAGATAATTTTCTCAATTTTGTTGTTACAGGAGTGTATGTTAAAGCTGCTTTGGTCACCTTAATTATGTGTTTCCAGATATTGCATTTCAAAGTTGAATTTAATTTTCAAATTTCCAGACTTACTTTATGTTTTACAGTTGCTAATTATTTTAATTTTTGCCACCTAAAGTTATCCCTTAGATATATCAGGGGCTTTACTGGTTAAAAATGTGTGTCTGAATCTAAAATGGCTTCCAGGCAAGATAAATTCCCGTGTTGTTTAATCACAGGAGCAATGATTGAGTGTTTGCAAGGCTTTGTGGCAGCAGCTTTCAGGTCACTTGCACTTGGTGGGGAACTTTGGAATGCCATTGTAGCTCACATACCTACATCCCCATCAGTCAGGTGTCAGAGACAGATTTTAGACTGACTCCTCAGTGAAGTATCTGTAGAGCCCTTGGTGTCTCAGCTGCCAGTAGAGTCAGCGGGGATGTGGTCAGTGCAGCCAGTGGTATCTAGAGAGCAGTTTTGCTGTCTAGTCACCTGAACAGCTAACAGAATGGCACTGAGGGAACTGCCTGAATGTTAGCATCTCGTGCTTATTGAGACTCCCAAGGAAATCAGAGACATCTGTACAGAGCTGGCAAGTGCGATGCACTTGCACTGGAAATAATCTGCAAGAACGCTGCATGCTGCAGTGATAGGAGAGGGGCAGATGGGATATTTTTGGGCACTAGATGCCTGTATGTGAATTGCCTCCATTGACATAATGACTCCTATCAAATTTTGTGGAAATTCAGGTGCTGAGTTTGCTCATGGAGACACGTGGTATTATGATCTTTGACTGACTCACATCCGTAGATGCCCAAATTCTAGTTTGATTATTAGGTATGATGTATGATAGGACAAGGGGGAATGACTTCAAACTGAAATAGTGTTTAGAGTAAGTATTAGGAAGAAACCCTTTAATTGTTAGGGTATCACTGAAGCAGTTGCCCAGAGAACTTTTGATGAGCCATCTCTGGAACTGTTCAAGGCCAGGTTAGATCAGGCTCTGAGCAACCTGGTCTAGTGGAAAGTGTCCCTGCCCATGGCAGGAGACTAATTGGAACTAGATGATCTTTAAGGTCCCTTCCATCTCAAACCATTCTATGATTCTATTATGATTCTTTTTCTTCATCTCCAGTCTGTGTCTTTTCAATTAAAATTTATTCTATGAATGAATTCTCCTGCAACCAGATCAGTTATCACAGGGTAGATGCAGATGGACTACCAAAATATGTTGCAGAAGAGGGTGAAAGCAAGATGTGATACTTATGGAGAACTTACTTGTCTTGTCTCCAACACTGACAACTTAACTATGTGCATTCCAAGACTTATTAGGAGATGCTGTTGTTTTTGATATCCACAAATGAATGAAGTATTGCTTAAGTACTTATTTTTTTCTCTTTCAGTTATTGCAATGGATGTATGTTAGATCCAGACTGTGGTCTCTGCTACAAATTGAATAACTCAAGTGTTGTTGAGTCCTCATGCATTCCTGTTGATAAAGATTCTACAATGAAAGCAGCTTGGGGCAGGTATGTCACTTGTCAATGTTTTTTTGCTTTATGCTCTACAGAGAGTGTATTTTATGATATTGAGAACAATTTTGCTTTTACAAAAAGTGTTAAATTCTTGAGATGTTCAGGAAGAAGAAAATAACTTGGCATTGTCAAAAATGAGTAATTACTTCTTAACAATAAATCAAAGCCTTAACCCTGATGTGTGCAGCCCTTTCAGTGTACTCTGTCACTTAGGAAGCATGGCAAAAGTACACTAGAAATGAGGAAAATTACCTTTCCTTAACGTTTTTCATTCATTTGAAGTGGCATATTCCCTATTTATATGCTTAAAGCTCTCTGAATTAATTTTCTTTTTAAATTCAGTAATTAATGAATAACTTTTAATACTGGCCTACACACTTTTAATATTGGCCTACCAAAGAAACAATTAGCTCAGCTAAATAAACTAAAATTAACAAAATCTGAAAAGTTCAAGTTGTCAAAAGCATGGGGTTTGGCCCCAGATTTCTGTGGTTCTCTGCCTGAAAGAGGTGTCATGCCATATGCCGCACTTGAGTGTAAAAATGTCTGTATTCATAGGTGCAACTGCAAAATATATCAAACCTCTTTCTTAAGCAACACAAAATTTCCTGTGAAGTCACAGCAACCTCCAAGTTTTCTGAAGTTCTGACTATTCCAAAGGAATAGATTTGTGAGTTAGAACATTGTCTTGTAGAGGCTTTATGAATACTTTAGTAATGATTAGGGCTTGGATCAGGGTTTAGAATGGTTCAGAGCCACAAGGGAATTATGTAATTACTTCTGATAAAACCACCTCGACATAATTCATCTCAGCCGCCCACACACCATGAACATACTTAGGGAATAGGCAAAGGTTTGTGTGGTGGTTCGGGCCTTTTTTTTTAAACTTTCATAGATATTTCTCAGAATTTAAACCCAACTGTCTTAATGGCATTGAGTCATATTGGACAGAGGTTGAAAAGTATGAAAATATCTACTAATTGTAGAATCATTAATTTAAAATTACTCTAAAATTGCCCTCATTTTGATTTCAGTACCATTAGGCCTAGTAATTATTTCCAGGTGCAGAAAAGAGAAGCTTATATTTTTTGTAATCCTAATTTTAAAGCACTGTGATCATTTTGGGGCTATTAAAGTTAATAAATAACTGTGAAAACTACAAAATCTCATCTGACCTGCTTGTTCTGTGACTAACTTCAATGTCACACTATGGAAAATACCTTGCATGTTGTCTGATACCCTGATGTGATCTGCAGCATGTGGACTCTCATATTTGTAAGGTAACAGATGTCTCTTTATATTCCAAGTCAACATCCATTTCCTATATGCTGTAGTTTTAATTAACTTATCTGTAATTAGCAGACTCACACGAGAATGCAGAAAGACGTACATGCAAACAAAAACTTGTTAGGAATAGTTGATAGATAAAATTAAAATTTATTTCATTAGCCAGTGGTATTGTTTAGCGTGATAAATGCAGGCATAAGAAATTTTTTCATATTCATGATTCAGTCTCACATACATTCTTTGCTGTATACCCTGTTGGAGTAAATTAGATAGGGAAGAAGAAATATTTCCCTATCATGTTGCAAAATGCAGTCTTTCCATGAATAAGAATTCCTGGCATGAAGACCCTGCTTAAAGTCCTTCAAGAGGAAATGAAACAATTTATTATATGTTACATTGGTAGCCACTATTGTGAAAGTCCTCCCTTAAGCTGGAAAATAAGTAAAATATCCACATTTCTTTTTCTAAATATTCATCAGCGCTAGTGTTTATTTCATTAACTTCTGTCTTGCTTCCACCTGGTTTGTGTAATCAGGCAGTTTTCAAAAAGCTGATCCTTCAAGCCGTGAAATGTCAGGTGGTGCCTTCTGTGCTTTCCAAGCCCTGTAGAAGAGGGAAGCATTTTGCCTTCTCCTTTTCCTTCTGCTCCTCCTTCTCACAGATATATGTATTTCTGCTTACTGGCCTGGGGGAATCCCCATAGATTTTTGTTTCCAAGGGCTCACATTCACATACCATCCCCCAGCTCTGTTTGCTCAAATCCTGAGTCTGCTTTACAGCAAAATCAGTCCCACAAAGCCAGAGGATTTCCTTGCCGAGGGGAGATCGCTGCAGGGAAAACAGCGTAGTTACATCCCCAGCTGCGTCTCAGAGCAGCCAGAGGCATCTTTATCTCCCCGGCAGCATAGGGAGAACAAGTGCCCGAGACAAGCCAACAGCACTGGTGAAGGAAATTGCAGGCCTTTCTTACACAAAGTTACTTCCTCACAAACTAGTCATACAGGGGCAATTACTTTAAAAATACACAGCATTATAGTGATCAGAAAGTAGAATAATAATTTGAAAGATGATTCTGTGAGCTATGGACAGCTGATAGCCAAAATTATCAGCGGCCTCCTTTGTAACTCCTGTGTATCCTGATGGTTTCATGTCATCCAGTATTAGATGAATGAGTTTAAATGGCTTAAAACCTCCAGGGTTACGGTTGGCTCATGGAAAATCTATTTTGCCATTAATTTTGCTAAGGAGAGACGAAAGATCTGAGCTGTTTGTTTGGGACTTGTTGGACCTCAGATGTCTGAGCATTAGGAGAAACAGCAGCTCTCATGATGCTGATGCAGGAGTTAGAGAAACAGCGTCTCCTGGACTCAGGCTGACAGTACCGTGCAGAGCATTTTACTGCTGCTGTGATCACATCTTGTTTATGATTTTCCTGCTGGAAAGCTGGGAGCTGCAGCCATCTGAACTCCAACTGTCCTGACATTTACTGAGGGGCTTATCTATTCCTGACGTGTAACCTACCACCAAGGTGAGAGGTGCTCAGAAGCACTAACAGAGATACTTTTTTAAAGCTCTCTGCAGCCATGCAAACTGACATAGAAAACTTCTGTTTATGCATTTATAGTTTTTCACTGTTTTTCACTGTTGGTCCCAAGGTACTTCGATAACACTGATGTAGCTGGCAATGCTTTGACTGTTTGC
This sequence comes from Parus major, assembly GCF_001522545.3. Taxonomy (NCBI): domain Eukaryota; kingdom Metazoa; phylum Chordata; class Aves; order Passeriformes; family Paridae; genus Parus; species Parus major. Next base: position 13,793,216 of record NC_031773.1, read on the forward strand.
ATAAAATACTGTAATGCATTTTATTTCCAAGACATTTCTCCAGTGCCAGCCAGGCGTACTAGATACCACCTCCATTGTTAATTGCATTTTTTTTGGGTACGGTATGTTCTACATTGAGAAGTTTTGGGGAGGAGAGGGAAGAGAGCAGAGATTTCAGTCTCCTGTGGCTGCCAGCAAGGCTGTTTATGTTGCTGTGGTTGTCATGGAAACCCAGGGAGACAATTAAAGCATCCACATATTTTTCAAGAAGGATATAGCATTTGGGTTCTGTTGAATGTTGGGAGCTCAGTGGCTGGCAGGGGCCCTGGGGGAGAGAGAGACTGCGCAAGAATAAATCTGAGCGAGTCCAAGTCAGAGCTTAAGCAGCGCGGGTGATGTGCAATGGGTGTGCCTGTAAGATCATGCATGTTCCACAAGCAGTAGAGATGTATTTTTCATTATTTCATCAGCTACATAAGTGTGACTGGTATTAGAATAACACAGAGGAGCATCTTGCCCAGGGCACCTGTACAGGCAGGTACTTTGCTGCCTTTGGTATTTCTGAACCAGTGTGCAAAATAGCTGTTGACATGCAAATCTTACCGCCTCCAGCTCTGCCCAGGGACACATAAAGGATGGATCCAAGAGAGTAAGCAAGAATATTCTTTAATTATTTATTTTGTAGTAAAAGAAGAAGAGCTGTAACTTTTCTTTCAGTGTGGTCTCACAGCTCTGCATTTGGACTCTTTTTTCCAAGATTTAGGGAAGTTTTGCACTTAGCAGTAGCACAGAAAGCCTTGCAGTTCTGTTCTTCATGAATATTGAATTATGATATCCCCATGAACTTAATAAAAAGCATTATCTCACTTGTACAGATGGGGATATAATGGGAAGGTTCCAATATGAAGCTCAGGTGACACAACAGAGGTCATGGGCAGAGTCCCTCTCTCAGCCCGGACAAAATGTAGAGGTGATTGCTTTCAATGCTGTGCTTTCTGAACACAACCCAAAATCTGGGGTTTTCCCCCACAACTACAATTACAATTACTCCCACAGTAGTCAGAGAAATTTCTCTCTTGAAATTTCTCTGTGTGTAATTGCAATACTCCTAAAGGTCAGCCAAGAATGAAGAAACTTTAAATTGCATTACTACCCTTACAGTTGAAAGAATAACTGCAAGGGAAGGAGGTACTTACAGTGCCTTGATGTGACATTAACCTTGACATGAGTATGTTGTCAAGACGACAGCAGGCTAAAACCGAGCTAAAACACTCTCATGAGCAACTCTGAGCAATCTTCCTCTGGAGAGAATAATGTTGATTTTACACAGTAAACAATTATGAAGAAATAATAACATCATCGTCAGATCAGAAACAAGCCTAGAAGCCATCCTGTCCACACAATTAGCTGGCAAGTTTCCACAGTCCCCGAAGGAGAATGATTTGGAGCAGAAATCTATAAAGAGAGAGGAGCTGAGTGATTTGCTCTTTTCAGCCATTTTTATTAACTTTGTTAGAGGAACATCTCCCTGCCAGGGGAGTTTAATGTTTCATGGAGAATCCTACTTTTCTCAATAGAGAAGCTCTCCCCTCTCTATAAGGACAGTCAGTGCAAAGGCAAGAATGCAGAAGATCTCTGTCTTTGGGAAGCTCTATTTTCCTCTAGCCACTGCTCTCCTAAGCATATTCCTTCCATGGAAAATTAATGGCATGTTTACAGATGCTCAGTAATGTTGTTGTGTTTCACTGTGTGCCTGTTGCTCATATCTGTGTGTTCACTGAGGTGTTTAAATGTGTCTTGGAAACCTGTCTGGGGGAAAAGAGCCTGTGCAGTGAGAGGAAGTGGGTCAGGCAAGCAGTCAAACCCTCTTTCCCAGCTTCAGGAGTGTGCCTAATGACCTTGGCATTCAAGCCTTGATGCTAACGAGATTCCACTGGTTAGAAAACATAAATTCATGGGAGTTCATTAGCTGGATTCTGAGACAACAGATTGGTTTATGTCCAACAGGGGACATGCCAGTGTCTGTCACAGCCTCAAGAGTATTCTGGTCAGCTTTGCATTCATGCAGGGCTGCCTGTTGTCTAATGCATAGCAGATGAGACTCTTAAAATTATTACAATGCTTTTTTTTGTAACAACATTAGATTTTTATAAAAATACCATGTTACTTTTCCCCCTTGTAGATAAAGACAGACATCTATGTTCATTGGACTTGTTTTGCATCATGAAAGATACAATTGTACAAGTTCCTGTGACTGCTTTACTAATGCAAAAAGAATGTATGTGTGTATTTACACATTTGAAGACTGAGAATCTGTTTTCAGTACATCATGGGAAACAGCATTACAGACCTTTCCTGTTACCACAGAAAGATTAGCCCCAGAGCAATCTTTCATGAATTAAGAGCACTGCTGTCCGTGGGTAGACATGGCTTGTTTTGTCATGCAGAAAGTATTGGTAGAAGGTTTTATTGCTGAAATGATTATTTGAAACCCTTTCTACAAGGGTCAGCATTGAAAATTCATGCTTAACACAGCAGTAATTAGAAGAGAAACCGGTATTTCTCTTACCAAGTCATCAGATCAATAGGTGAAGATTATACGTAGGATTATGGTTCTCATATTGACCATGTAAAAAACAATAGTAGAAGGAGTAAACGATTCAGTAAAGTACCAGGATCAAGAAAATACTCATATCTGCATGTATGTTGGCAGCACTCACAAGAGCTGTGATTATAACCAGTAGTCTTAGAGAAATCTCTTGATGCTATGGTAAATGTTGGCTAAATTTAAATATTCATAACTTCAGTAGGAACCGGAACATAAAATGCTCCCTCTCTGCCTCAATATTGTTTAGAAAAGAAAATCAAGATATATGCAGAATTATGTTCTGATTATCTTTCCCAGTGCTAGTAAGTATGAAAACCTGGAGCAGCTGGGTGGCAGGGAGCAATCCTATTTGTCCTGTTAGGAGTATGTACTTCAGCACAATAATATCTAATATATATTAGTGAGGTGTGTGAAAACAGAAATTAAAAGGAGATCTGACACTGATTACAGTCTTTGTCAGCCATAACTCTAAGGCACGAGGTCTTTCCTGGGAGGAGGTTATCAAACATGTAATCACAGTCTAATGGTTGCATATACCAGTGTGATTTGTTAATGGGATGTAGAAGAGGAAGTTAAGAAATCTCATATTCATATTTTAAAGCCATTTCTGCTAACTGCTAAATGCAGAGCAAAGAGGAAGAATAGAAGGATATAGTAATATAGAATACTGTGTCCTTAATCCTTGATGAGCCTGTCTTCTTGGTGATGGAGGAGTAGGTAGTAAAATAAATGGAATTTTAATGTTCAGATCCTTCCAGACATGCTTCCTGCTTAAGGCATCACAGTTTGAAATTATTTTAAAAGGAAGTTATTTCATGGTGGAGCTGAGAATCATATTAAGCTCCTTTTAAGCATATAGAAAGATGGTGAAATCTAGATATGTACTGAAATATCAGGTGTAATTAAATAATTGAGGGTGGAATTTTATTGTAACTTTAATAGAAGGTAGTTTTGTCCTTTTTTTAAACTGTTTAACTTGCTAAAGAGGGAAGACATATTTTTAGTTATTGTTATATCATAATTATATTTTAATTTAATGCCTGTACAAATAAGGTGCTTTGTGTATTATAGCTGCATTTTAGGTGTAAAATGGTGAGCAGAGCAAGATGGTAATCTAAACTGAAACTATTTACATCCCTTTCAGATAATTATTTAGGAATTACTATTAATAGCTCTAACACAATATTTCTACTCAACCATTGGCAAATTCTGGATGCTTGGAAAGCCTTGTTATGAAGTGAGGGGCTTCTGATTGGGAAATGTTTGGGTTTTATGCTGAAGACAGATTTTATTTGTTGGAGACACCCAGCACAAAACAGGATTTTAAAGGAGGACTCGTTGGTTTGAAACATCATCTGTATGATGTACATTTGTTCTCTACCTATTCCTTTTTATTGCACTTTGCTGCTAAACATGCTTCTGGATTTTACTCCAGGTTGCTAGTTAAAAGGTATTCTGGTAGGGAATGCCAGCTGCTCTTTGGGTTATTTGGTACAACTACTTCAGATGCTTGTAGCATTGAGATAATTGGAATATAAAAACAAAAGTGGCCCTTGAACTAAAGCATTATCTATCAAATGCTGGTGTTTGGAAAAACTGTATTATTTAAATGGAAAAATGTTTGGGTCAGTGCTCTTCATTTTAAAAGTGCTTCAAAGAAGAAGATGGTAGGTGTTCAAACTTTAAATATACATCTGCTGAAGAAGCAAGCTTTCAGCTGTTTTCAGTCATTCTCTGGTCAGCTGAAGGGAACTGAAAGGAAAATACTCATGATCCCCGTTGAAAAAGCATGTTTGCTCCTAGCTGACAAAAGAGATAGGAAAGCGAAGGAGAAAAAAAATACCAACGTGTACGAGAGAATTGTCAGTCTCTCATCAGTGTGCTTGGAGTATGAGGATAATTCCTGCATCTTTTCTCTCTCCCTTGTGAAGTGCACGTTAGAGAGTCTTTTATTGCCCATAGGAGCCTGCTGCTAATTAGCTTTTCCAGCTGCTCATCTTCTTACAGGCAGATTGAGAGATGTCCGTGCCTGACTCCTGGGGCCAGAGCACAGCCCTGCTCTGCTCATCCGAGAGCATCCGAGAGAGGCACAGCAGAGTGTGAGCGTGGAGGGAGCTGCTGCTGGGAGAGAGATGGGGATTGCCCCTTCTGCCCTGGAGCCCAGGAAAGGGAACTGCCTCATACTGGGGAGCAGGTGGATTTCTTTCATGAGGGGAAAATTTACAGTAGTTGTTTTTCACATTTATTGACTCTGAAGTTCGAATTTAAATAAAAATAATTTAGGAAGACTGTCTCAGCAGATTCCTTTAGGCTTTTACACTGTGAAATGGATTTACTAAAATTAAGTTTTCTCTGTTTGGAGGGTGGAAAATATTTTGGAAAGACCCATGTGGTAGTGGATTTTTACTGATAAAGACCATTCAACAGGACCAAACACAGACCTCTGTACAGCAGCTTTTACATTTATCCCTAGTCCACTTCTTATATATCTTCATTGCATAGTAGATAATTCATCAATAATCACAGCATTGGATACAGTAAAATTTTTGTGTCTTCCCTTCTTAAAAAAATGAAGTTTTTAGAATATTTTTTTTTACTTTTGAGGGAAAATAAATCAACACATTTCTGCAGTAGGACTGTTGAATAACTCTATTTTTGATAAGTTTAAGTCATAGAAATTGCTGTCTGTGTTTGCACCCGTGGTTCATTTCCTTGAGAAGGGAGGCAGTAACATCAATCTCTCACTGGCACATGATGAACTGGAATTATTGATTCCTTTGATTTTTTTCCCTTTAACTTGGCTCATTGGTTAGTACAGGCTAGGAAGTGGGCAGTCTGTGAGGTGACAGGTCATACTTCTCAACAGCAGCACTTGGGGCATCTCTTCTTCCTTGCAGGGTATGCAGACTCCCTTTCGTCCTGTAGCTTTCCACAGCTGTCATGTTAGCTTTGCATAGACAATAGTAAGGGATGAGTTTGAGGTTCTGCATGATTACTGAATTCTTCAGACCTGTTATTATGGGGTGTGTTTCTGTTTAGCATATTTTCTTGGAAAAATAACTATTGTTAAAAAGCACTTATTTATATAAAACTCTTTTTAGATGTCAGAGGCCATGATAGATAGATATTAGTTTGATTTCTGCTGTGTTCTTTGACTTTCACATCCCAGACTATTGAGTTGCATATAACAATGAAGACATTGGTACCCAAAGTTCATGAATTTCATAAACTAGAAATAATGTAACCACTTACCATTTATGTATTTTATAAAATTCATTAGATTAGACATGGGTATTGCACCTGTGTGCACAAATCAAAGCAGAGCAACACTCTGTGTTAAGCGCTCGCTCTCACAAATCAGGCATGAAATAACTATCTTGTTTTAAGTGTTCTTAGATCATTAGGGCTCCATTTTCAGTTACAACATTAATGATTTGCAGTGAATTTTAGGGCTGATTACAGAGGAATCTTCTTTGGAGAGCTCTGTTGGGTGATTTAATTCAGAGCCTCCCCAGTACAGCAGGGATGGGTGGGGATGTAGTTGCTTCCCCTTTTGAAACAGGTTTCTCTGAGCTTTTTAGGGCAGAGCTATTGCCACCTACTGGAATCAGGGAAAACTTCTGTTTAAAAAATACTGTTCCATCATCTATTTAAAGCAACGAATGCAAGATCTCAAGTATTGTCTGGTTAGATTTCAATTGTGATGGCAAATAGTTAAAATGGCAGTAGTTAAAATGTAATATTTGTGTCTAAATTGCTGCTACGGTAAACAAATGTCACAGTTCAGCACTTAGATGGAAGGTTATGGTGGTCAAAATGGTTTTGTTAGAACTACTGAAATATAAACTTTATATGTATGTCAATAACTAGAAATTAAATAGAGCAGGAAAGTGCTAAAAAGGCATGCTATTGCATGTAATATTGATTTCTATTGTAAACTCCTTGTCCTTATGTGTTTTTTTGTCTCAGATTCAGCAAGAAAAGCAAATTTAGAATGTTCACCCCTCCCTTTCCCTTTGTTTCAGTAAAAATTTCCCAGAGATTGATACTTTATTCTCTCTTCAGTACCTTCTGAAATAATGTGGTTTTAGGGCATTAACAGCACTATGGAAAATTGTTTCTGCACAGTGTTGATTTGGCTGGGAGGCACAGGGTCTGCTGCCTGGAATAAGCAATAAACTTTCTGTGAAGCCTCAGCAGTGTGCCTGCAGCCACAGAGCAGACCCAGGCTGTGTTGGAACTGTGTCACCACATCCCATCTGTGGTTTGAGTTTGGGGTTTGGGTGGGATTTGCTTTGCTTTTCTCAATTGAACTGTAAAAGCTTGTCATTCCTTGCTAACTTCAGATACCAAGTTTCAACATGAAAGTACAGTTTTTACGGTACCTCTGTACGTCTAAAACCTTGGGGTAGTTAAAAGCAATACTTTTTTCCCTCTTTATTGTTTTCTAAAGTGTTTGGAAGCATTCAGAAAAAAAACAAACTGGGGTAGTATAGTACCTATGTCATTTGGAGGGTGAACTTCCAGTGAATATTTGTGCTGAGTTACCTTGATACTTAGTTCCAACAACCACCTTGATTCCTTTGGTCTTTAATTACCACAGTCTTGGAAATTCTTTTGACAATTGTAACTCAAGGGATGCTTTTAACATGGTGACATTCCTTTGACACTACCACTGGCACATGGACAGCAAAAACATCAATAAAGGTTACTTGCAAGTTTAAGTAAGAATAGGAGGTCTGGATGGAATTTGTTTAAATCAACTTCAGATGTCTAAAATTGTGACCTTGAGCTGTCTTGTAGTTCCTTGACTAATGGAGTAGAAAAGGTTCATTTTTTGTTCCTTTGCAGCTGGTCTTTGCCTGTGTTTAAGGGAATAGACTTTCTTATGCCATGTCAGCAGTTCTTACATGCTGTTCTGTTCATATTTCTTCAGTTAATATTAAAATATTGGTATTATTCTTGAGCCCTACACTCATCCCTTCCTACCAGCATTCATTGGAGCAATCTGTCTTTATATAGTATACAAAAGAGGCATCTCCTGGGAGAACTGATATTTCTGCAATGATTAGGTAGCTGGTTGATATTTCTGTTATAACCAAAAGAACTTTGGAAATACAATTACTAAGAAAATGGAATGTAAATTTAGGTGAAAAAACAAATAAGATTAAACATCAGGTGGATATTCATTTTATAGTAAACCTGCAGGAAATTCCAAAGTGCTGCATTTGACATCATAACCTTCAGACCAGTTTGTTTCAGTAATTTTGAGACTAAATGCTTTTAAATCTGGCAAGACAATCTAGAAGTTCTCCTGTCCTATTGCCCCAGTTCTGTCAGTAGCTTGATTGCAGTCTGGTGCTCCATCCATAAGTTCTCAAACATGTCAGAGTGGAAATGACCCAGAACTTCCACCAAAAACACCAGGAGCAGCAGTACAGCCCCAGTTCAGGGAAAGACCAGGAGCACTGAGGTAGAGCAAGGGGTCTGCACACAAGTGAAATTCTTACTGAGCTAGTCTATCATGGGTGTTCAATGCCAGTCTGTCTTTAACAAAAAATACTTGAATCTCCTACATCTATAAGCATTTTTGTCCTGAAAGAACTCCAACAGAATGAAGCCTGCCTGCCGGTTGGCAGGAATACACTGGCTAAATCTGTCTGGTTTTTGCTAGAAAACCTCAAGCAGCACAAGTCAGATCCAGCATCCCCCAAGGTGACTGAAGACACTTTCCAGTTGGTGCTCATCTCTGAAATTCCCTGAAGGTCTGTCTTTCAGAAGAAATGGCCAAATCATTAATGAGCACTCCCTCTTTCAGAGAAGCAGGGAAAGCTGGCAATGACTGGATGAACCCAGACTGGATGTGCATGGTCACTGCTGAAACTGATTGTTCCAAAAGTGAGCTATTTCTGTATAACCACAGAAAAGCCACTAAACAATCTTCAAAGCACATTCCGGGGTCACAGGGAGTCCACAAGCCTTTCTCAGCCATGATGGCTGCCTGGAGGGAAACAATAGTTCATTCTGTTTCCAGAATGTCTCTGATAGCTTTTTGCTGGTTGTCATGCAGAGACAGCTTTGTGTTTATACTTTAAATTTGTGAAATTGCATCTATTTCACAAGCAGTTAAATATTCCCAGACGTGATTTCTGGCAAGGGTTTGCCATGTGCCTGTGCCCTTACTGTGGCATGAGATGTTTCTTTGTGCTTGATTGCAGTGAACACAATTAAATGGAGCTTTTGTGGCAGCCACCAAGGTGGTGGGAGCAGGAATGCTCATGTCCCACTGGTCCCTCTGTGTGCAAGTCACATCACTGAGCCACGGCCCCATCACACACATCACACACATCTCCATCCAGACCTGTACCTGTACATGAATACATGAGTATGGAAGTGTTGTAGCACCAAAACTGTGAGTCTTTCCTTCTAGCACATCATGGAGTTTATTCTACTCCATTTGCTAGAATGCAGTGGGTTTCTTTTATTTTTTTATATTTCTGTCATACTAAAATACCTATTGATCATGGCAGAGGCTTCAAAATGTTAAATAGTATCAGTTCCATCATACTTACTCAAATTTCTAAACATTCTTTGCTGATCTGCTCTTCCAGGAAGTTCTTCAATAGTTGATAATACCAGAAAGAAAGAAACAGTGAGAACTGTAGCATTTAACTAAAGTCTTCTAGTATGAGAATTAGGACTGAACTGACCTGTTTCTTGATCTCTTACTGGATCTTTCTTACTTTGAGGATTGGCTGAGACTTCTTAAAAACAGCACTGGAGGCTGGGAAGCTTCATGACTTACTGAGGGCACTCTGCTTGAGCCCACCTTTTATAAAGTCATTGGAGTTCTCAAGCACATCATTAGCTTGGAAGCTACAATAAATAGTAGAACTTGTCTTGAAAGAGAATAAAAGATTTAGGGTTAGTAAAGTTGTCCAAAGCCATGAACAAATAAAAGGTTTGTGATGAGAGGTGAAATCTCAGTGGACCACTGGGCACAATTGCTTGTAGAGCCACAAACCTTAGCAACAGGATAGACTGAGGGGACAAACCTAATATTTATATGCATACTAAGATTATTTCAGTAAGAACTGTCAGACAGTTTAGTGGTTCTGAAACACTCTGTGGTTATTTTAAATTTTTTGAATCAGTGTATTATACATATGAAAAAGCAGGGAAAGTTAGTGAAGGTCTCAATCTCTAAAGTACACAGATATAAGTTTTCTGCAAACCATTGGAATGTGTCCTTGACAGGGGGAAAAGGGCAGAAATCTTACATTGCTTGTTGTAGCCTTCTGAGTCTTACCTGAAATTATTCACTCTTTCATTGTTGCTTTTTCACAGACTTTTTTAGCTTGTAAATACACAGAATTTTGTTTCAAGTTGCAAAAATATATTCTTTTGTCTTCTCATGAAAATACAGCTGTGGGCTTTGCTTCTCCTTAAGCATTACCTTGCTGTAACTTTAACCTTGTAGATGTCAAATTCCAGTGAACCTTTCTCTGATGTTTTTGAGAAATATTTTCTGCCACTAAATATCAGCATATCAAGCTGCTGAGTCATACTTGAATTTACAAATCCTCAGAATATATCCTTTAAAAAAAAATTACTATATTGGAAAAAAATATGTATCTTTATGAAAAATCTCTTAAGAAATAATTACCAGATTTTGTTCTTGTTTATTTGTTGTATACACAGTTATTTTATTCTCCATCTTGTAACTATCACTCACTGCTGTTGATATCACTGAATTTTTCAGTTATAAACCTCAAAGTAGTCTTCTGGTTGTACATAATAAACCCACTTTTTTCATGCCTTCTTAACTGGAGAATACCTAATTCTTGCAGCTACAATTTCAACCTGTCAGGCCCTTAGCTGGTGTAAACCAAGTTGTTTTCTGCCAGCTGTTTGTTGAGTGTACTCTTAGACTTGGGTATAAATGGATGTAGATGGAGCCTCCATGCACTCAGTTTGTGCATTAATATATTTAGGTATTTGAGGATTTTATCAAAAAAATTTTATTAGATGCTAATTTTGTTTAAATATACATAAATATGCTTTTAGATCCTTTTTGAGAAAAGAGTGCAAAAATATATTTTTTGCAAAATCAAGGCAAAATATTTATGATCTTTCTGTTCCTTTGTTTTGTCATCTGCTTCATGTCTTTGTTGAAAATTGGAGCAGTTTTGAAGCATTTCACCAAAAAATGAAAGCCACATTCCTTCTTCTGTTTTCTCTCAGCTGAACAGCTGATTTTGTACCTGAAAGTGTCCAATGTTGAAAAGAAATACAAAATACTGTATTTTGAAGCTGTGACCTATTACCTAGTGATTGAAGTAGTTGAAATGATCACAGGCAGGAATGCATGAAGGACAGTGACATTCAGCTAAGATGCTTATGCTCAAAACTAATTAAGTTTTTGCATTTTGATCAGCTTTTAATTTGAATTCTGCCCATTAAAATTCTGTACTTATGACTGTTAGGTGTTTGTTAAGTGAACAGTTGATTATGTTTCATAGTTGTATGACCTCGCAAGTTCCTGGGCTATTAATATAATATTTGAATTTTTTATAATTATGAAATGATACAATTTAATTATTACTAGTTAATTCTAATTTATACTGGGGTAAACCAAGTGTGTCCATTCATAATCAGAATTAGGATTAAGATAGGCCACTGTAGAGCACAGAGACATCAGATGTTTCCTGACACTTTTTGTGACCATCTGATACTTTGGAAAAGTAGGAGAAAGCTTGGAAAGAAAAATAAGTCAATCTCTGTAGTGTGATCAAGAAAATTGTGTTTCCTACAACAAAAACCCAGTATATATTTATTTCTGCTCATAGTGTTTGAGTGCACTGTCAGCTGCTGTGAAGTCTGAAATGGTTGGGCTTTAATACTGGGTAAACATTATTCTGCATTTTCCTGGTTTGAGTCCATTTCTCAAGGTAAGGAGTGCACAAAAGATGGTGGAGAAGGCTGTTGGACAGAGTTCTGGCAGTAGCAGAGGTTTGTCTCTGTCCTCTCCTGGTTGATGTGATGAAGAATGAAGCTTGAAACCCTCAGGGTGTGACAGCAGAGTGGGGAATTGTAGCTGACAGCTTGGAGGTAGCCACGAGGACTTGCAAGGTGCCTGTATAGGATTAAAGAAGTCTGAGGGAAATCCCAAACTGAAGATCTTTCACTGGGAGATTAGAGTTATCTCATCCTACCAAAGGTGCTTGCTCAGCCCCACGGCTCAGGAGTGTCCAGCTGGCACTGTCAGACAGGTTGGTTCCTTCCTTTGGCAACAGACACAGCAACTGTGTTGTCCACACTTCAGAAACCACTAATAGGTGATTACAAAAGTACTGAAATGTCCAGATCAGCAAACAGTTAAGAGCCCCTTTGATGTGATTAATTTTGGGCAACTATTTGTCATGGAGGAAAATTGCTCCTGTTTCCAGGCTGTTGCTCAGTCTATTCAGACTGAATAACAGCTCCAGCAATCTATTTATCGGTCAGATTCAGATGCAGTTGTAAAACTGAAATTTTTCAGCTTGTGAAAGTGTTTGAATTTAAACCTAAAGATTCTTAGGTAAATAACTAAATAATAATACTAAAAAATTATGTTCATCTGTGATCAGGTAGCCAGGACAGAGGTAAATCAGGAGAGTGTGCTAAGTCTCTTGCAGATGTGTGTTCTGACATGACTGAGAATCATGGAATCATTTAGATCAGAAAAGGCTCAGATCATCAGTTCTGTAGTTATAATGGATAGATCCTATAGTGGGGGGTGGTCAGTATGATAAAGACTTTTTCCATCACTTGCAGATGCACCAGTCATTTGCTGAGCTGCAGTTTGCTTTCTTTGCTGAGAACTAAACTATTTTTCCAGGTTTTTGAAACATATGCTAGTATTTTTAAAGGTCTTTCCCGTTATAGCCAGTTATAGCAAAAGGCTTCAATAAGTGTCCCAAAACTCTGTATTTTATGCAATGAAGGTTAAGCAATGTGTAGCTGAATCCCATGAAGATTTGTGGCAATAGTTTTTCAGTGCTGCATTTGTTTGTCCTTTTCTTGTTGTCTGGGGATTTGGGGGTTTTATTGTTTTGGTTTGGGGTTGTTTTGGGTTTTTTTTTGTTTTTCAGTTGCTGTCATGTGGTGTAAGAAGCTTCATCTGCATATTTTTAGGTAACATCTGGTTCAATGGATGAATTATTTCTCTCTGTAAACTACAAAGTTAAAGTGATAAATGCAGACTTCTCCAGAGATGTGTGGAGTTTCTGAGGTGTGGACAACAGTAGCTAGGGAACTTTGAGAACGCCTAGAAATTCTTGATTCAAACATTAGTCAGGTTTAAAGTAATCTGTTTGCCTTCAGGCCGAGTTGCAGTTCACTTGATGCTCTAGACAGCATCTTACCTAGTGTATAAAACAGGAGCAAGGGTTTTTCTTTAAAACAAAATATGCTGATTTATAGTGAAACTATACCTCATGGTTTAACTGGTTCTTATGGTTTGTGCTAATGTAACTATTTTGGATGTACATGGGTGGATTTGAGGGGCCACTTGATGGACAGGGTAGAGGCGGTTTCCGAAGTTCTCCTTAGTTACATGTCTGACTACCACTAAGTTATTATACAGTTCATCTGGTACCTTGCTAAATTTTGCCCTCTAAGGTAACTGGGGGCTTGTTCAGACAACTAAATATCTTTAGCAGAAGAAGAGGGGCTTGAACTTATGACAACTAATCCAAATGTTGAGATTCAGATTCTTCTACAAGATGAGTAATTGCATGTGGATAAATAATCTTAGTTGTTCCCAAGCATCATCCACAAAAACCTTCCTCCATCCAAACAGCAGCTACTCTAAATTATGTCTCTTTTGTTCTCTGTCATTTCCATTACAGATTTCAGATGAAAACATGAGTTAATAAACTTGGCATAAATTAATATTCTTCAGTGGATTGCCATGATATAAAAGTCAGCACTCTACACGGGAGACCTTAAAAAACTCCTTGAAGGAGATTTTTAATAAATCAAATAAATTTGTGTTACACTCAAGACTTAAATTGGCAAATTGTAGATTATCATTATCCTGATAATCCAGGCACAAAAGGCTGGCATAAGGGCAGTCCTTATGTAGTTTTACTTGCGTTAGAACAAAGAAATGGTGGATTAGTGAAACTGTGAATTAATTATAAAATCTTTCTGTGCTATCAGCACCTGATGTTAAAGTTTATCTCAGAGCAGAATGTGTAGTTTTGAAATATTCTTGTTCTAACAAGCATTTTACAGAGATGGATGATCACATTAGTGTTTATCTTCAGAAGTCATTTCCTTTGCCTGACTTGATTTGAATTTTGACCTTTTAAGATTTTTGATCTAAATCCATTTAAGATGCTTCTGAAGGGCTTAAAAGACGAGAAATCAGCAGCTTTCATATTAAAAATACATGAACTGTTCACAATGAAACAATTCACACAAAAGCTGTATCTTTAGGGCTAGACATTCCTCACTGTACAGCAAAGCAAAAATTAATGGATATTTGAGAAGAAAATCAAGCTGGTCTCTGTCTTGTGCCTGTGCTATGTCTTGCCCAGAAATTCCTCACACAGGGGTTTTCAGTGTTGTGCTTCAGAATTATTGTAAAGCCAGAATGGCTCGAGTGTTAGAAAAATTTACATTATCAAGGAAATGGTTTTATCCTGTTTCATCTTCCTCTTATTTGCAATAATATTCTAAACTCCCCACACCGACTCTTTTCTTACCTTCTTTTATGTGCCATATGAAGGTAATTTAGGGAGATGGGTAGCAAAGCTTTAGTCCTTTTGAGCTTCAGACCATATCTGATAGAGGATGGATTCTGTGATTTTGAAACTGGCTATATAGTGCTTGTCATTTGAAAATCTACCAATCTTCTCATTTATTTCCAGTCAGTTGAATTTTTTGCATCAATTGTTGGTAGGTGATTTCACTAATTAGAACTGATGTGCATCTTAAGTAGCCTGTAGAAAACTCATAGTCAAAAAAAAATCACAGTAAAGGTTTTCAGTATAGCATTTTCATGTTTTTGGTGTGGCAGTGATTTCAGAGGCTATGATGTGATGTGTCTTCACTGGTTGTACTAACGTGACTATTACCCAGCAGATTGGTACACACAAATGTTTTGCACCAGTACCTTACTGCATCATTTCACTTGTACCATTTACAGGGAATTGCCTGGATGGTCACTCAAAGTGTAGTCAACACCTTAATGACCAAGTGAACAGCAGTGACAAGTGGCATTCCTCAGGGGTCACTACTGGAACTGGTGCTGTTTAAGATCTTTGTTGACCACATGGACAGTGGGATTGAGTGCTCCCTCAGCAAGTTTGCAGACAACACCAAGCTCTGTGGTGCTGTCAACACGCTGGAGGGAAGGGATGCCATCCAGAGGAGCCTGGACAGACTTGAGAGCTGGGCCCTTGTGAAGCTCATAGAACCATAGAATCACCCAGGTTGGAAGAGCCCTTTAAGATTGAGCCTGACATCGGCACTACCACAGTAACCACTGAAGGATGTCACCCAGCACCAGCCTCTTAAACTCCTCGAGGGGTGGTGACTCCAACACCCTCTGGCAACCTATTCCAATGCCTGACCACACTAACAGGGAAAAAAAACTTCTAATACCTGACTCTCCCCTGTCTCAGCTTAGGACCATTTCCTCCTGTCCTCTTACTTCAGTCACTGTAGAAGAGACCATCCCTCATCTAACTAAAATCTCTTTTTGGGTAGTGGCAGACAGCAATGAGATTCCCCCTGACCGTCCTCAAGACTAAACAAACCCAGCTCCCTCAGGCATTACTCATAAGATTTATTTCCTAAACCATTCATGAGCCTTGTTGCCCTTGGCTGGACATGGTCCAGCACCTCAGTGTCCTCTTTAAAGTGATGATCCCAGAACTGAACACAGGATTGGAGGTGCAGTACACTGCTGAGTACAGTGGGATGATCACTGCCCTGCTCCTGCTGGCCACAGTATTCTTGATACAGGCCAAGATGCCATTGGCCTTCTTGGTCACTTGGGCACACACACTGGCTCACATTGAGCCCACTGTCGACCAGCACACACACCCAAGTCTCGTTCTGTCGAACAGCTCCTGAGCCACTCTTGCCCCAGCCTGTAGCACTCCATGGGACACAAGTGGAAGACCCAGCATTTGGCCTTATTGAACCTCCTGCAGTTTTCTCCTCAGCCCATTGATCAAGTCTGTCCAGGTCTCTCTGCAGAGCTTTCTTACACTCAAGCAAATCAGCATTCCCACCCAACTTGGTGTTGTCTGCAAATTACTGAGGGTGCACTCAATTCCCACATCCAACTCATCAACAGGGATGCTAACAAGCTGTGGAACAGGCTGCCCAGAGAAACTGTGGATGCCCCATCCTTGGAAGTGTTCAGGGACAGTTTAGATAGGGCTCTGAGTAACCTGATCTACAGAAAGGTGTCCCTGCCCATGGAAGGCAGAGGTTGGAACTTGATGATCTTTAAGGTCGCTTTCAGATCACATCATTCCATGATTCTTTGATTTTCTTCTGTGTTTCAGCTTATGAAGCAATGGGTAGCTGCTCCTCTGCTTCCATCATATATGCTCCCTTCATGCAGGAAAAAATTCCGAATTTTGTCTGGTAATAAACTGTATGCTAATTATAAATATGTTCTTCAGCAAAATAATACAGTGCTACAGTAGTAGAATTAACACAGTAATAGAGCTTGAACAAATCTTGAAGGAGTGTTATTTTTTTAACATTCCCAGCACTGCAAGATGCCAGCAAATGCAGATGTCTTTGCTTTTACTATGTGTACCATGCTGGTTCACAACTGAAGGATAAGCGAAGCACAGTTTATTACTGCCAGGTTTCTATTTAATCTAATCTCAAGTGCTGTTTTTCCCATTTTATTGCACTGAATCTGCTTTTCTGCAACAAAATTTCCTCTCTGCTAGGGGCAGACAGTGAAGAATAGATGAGTGGCCTCAGTCACAGGAGGCTTTGGAGACATCTGGTTTTCACCTGTATCATTTGTGTTCCACTCTGTCAAAAGTAGGATACAACTGGGGAAAGATGGCAAGGGAAGGAAACACACTGACCTGCCTGCAATTGTGTCTGCATGAATCAGCATGTTGGTTTGTGCTCATGGAGATGGATGCAGGATAATAAACCAAGAATGTCTTTGTTAACAGTTTTGTTTGAGAGAAAGCATGAGGCCCTCTCTGCAGAGCTGCCAATCTGGCTGGGCAGAATGGAGAAATTCATCTCAGCAAGATGCTTAAAAGTGCTCATCAGCTTGTATTCATTACAAACACCTGCAAATGAAATTCGCATAACAGCAAAAGAAGCAAAATTGATGATGTTAAAGCAGTGTGAAATCGAGCACGCCTATGTTCTTGCAGTGGGCCAGTCTGTACCAGGCACAAAGGACATGTCTTTAAGAGGGATGTTCAGCTGATCTGTTTTCTAAATGTTTTCCACCTCAAGAGTGAAAATGAATGCCCTGGATGAGATGGCCTTTCCAGGGGAACTCAGTGAGGCAGAACTGTGAAAGGGTGGGAAGGAGCACACTGGCACTGGCTGTATTGCTGACCCCAAATTAAGGGCTCGGCATTTCTCCACTTGATCAGGTGCTGCTCAAGTGCAAACTGAAACGGCACATCTTACAGGTTACTGCCATTAGGGTTTTACCAAGGTTCAGACATGCATTTTTCCAGTACTTGTAGGGTTAATGTCTCTCTTTTAAATATTTTGGAGTTTTGGATTTCCAGCTATCCTGAAATTGGGTCTGGGACTTCACCATGATATCTTGCTTTAAATGTTGTCCTTTTATCAATGATGAGATAGGGAAGATTTCTGCCCCAGGAGTGCTGGTGGGTTGGTCATCAGTGCTTTGCACATTGCCGTTCGACTCTGAAGCATTGCAGAGTGGCTGTTACTCCACCATCCACAACCTGTTGCCCTCCTATTGCCATTGCAGGCATTGTCATTCTGGTTTCTCTACTTGTCAAGAGGGTCACATCCTTCATATAAGTGCTCAACTGATCTGGAAATCATAACCCAGGCAGATGTTCAGCTCTCTATGATTTCTTCTTTGCAAGTAAATAACATTGTTTGATTAACATATGAAAGAGTAGTGTCTGCTTAAGTCTTCTCTCCAGAAAGTATGGTATTTTTCATCTCTAGCAACTGATGTGGTGGCAGCTGAAGAGTTTCACAAGTTATATTTATGACTTGTTTCCTTTAAACAAACATTAATTAAAAAAAATTATAACAAAAAATAAAGTTGCCAGTATGCCTTTAAAAAATGTTATATTGTTGGCAGTCAGAGGGAAATACCTGATCTTACACCTATTCCTTGAAATATTGGAAATTGTTGAAATATTCTGTGAAATACACAATTCCCACATGGTCTTTGCAATAGAGACATATATTCTTTCAGTAGCTAATTACAAGCACTACCTTCTCCTGAACTATTTCACTGTCTAGGAAGGAAATACACACCTCTTTTCTTTGTAACTTCACTTGACCTTGGCACACTCCATAGACATTGCTGTTTACAGCTGAAGTATGCCTCATGTAGTTGGTTCAGCAGTGATGTAAGGACTAACTTCCCTCTGACCTTACATCCTTGTGTGAAGCATCTTTAGCTCCAAGTCCTGCTGCTGCAGCTGGTTTTGCATTGTGTGATATTCCTGTAAATTAGTCTTGATGGCTTTGGTATCACCATTTTTGTACTAACTACTGGTTGTTTGAAGGAGATCTGTGAATTCAGGGCAAGTGTTTAAATTCAGGAATGTTCTGCTGATTCCTCTTCCTAAGACTAGGCTTAAGAAAAAAACACGTTTCTGAGTGTAGAACTTTGCTCAAAGATCTTGATAAATTTACAGGGATTAAGGGTTTTTATCTTACATGTGCATTAGCCATCTTTTATTAAGACATTATTTGCCATGTCTATATTGCAGTGTCAACTATTGCCTTGAAAATTCTTTAATAAAATGGAGTTTTGTTGATTTTCAGGTGTTCAAATGAAACCGTATTCAAAAAGGAAGATTTATTTTGGGCATACAATTTCTGTCCCACTCCATACTCTTGGACAGCACTTCTGGGCCTTATTTTGTATTTGGTTTTCTTTGCACCTGGTAAGAAAATACTTGTTTTCCCATATAAGTTTAAAATGTCAAATAGTGAAGCTACATGTTAAATTTATTTTTGAGTTCAGCCATTAAATTCAGATGAATCCTTTTATTCCTAATTCTTAGGGATGGGTCCTATGCCCTGGACTGTCAATTCTGAAATTTATCCACTTTGGGCTAGAAGTACAGGAAATGCGTGTTCTTCTGGAGTCAACTGGGTTTTCAATGTGCTCGTGTCACTGACATTTCTGCATGCAGCTGAATATCTGACATACTACGGTAAGTAGCAGTACATGTCCATATGTGCAGTACTGCCATTGGCACAGAGATTTTCTCCGGATTCTGGGTCCCTCCACTGGTTTTGCTATGAAGTGTCAAAGCAATGTTCTCAACCCACTGTGGTTTCGTAGGACTAGAGATCTGAAACAACCTGCTTGGATCATAGAGTTTGGTCTGGAATTCATAAGAAACATTTCTTTTTGTCCTTAACTGAGAACCTACACAGTTGATTAAAACAGAGAAGCTGGAAAAAACCCACTTCTGATTTAATGAAATAATGCTGACTCCCACTTAAGGTGACAGCATCTGCAGTTTTCCAGTTTATGGTGACATCCAAGGCCAGTATCAGATAGTATTTGCAGAAATGCAGCTATTGATAAAGTACTATCTGTGGGAACCTGTGGAGTGTTTGTCAGGTTACTGCTCACCCCCTCCAGTATAAGTCATTTAAATCACATTAATCTGCCAGGGAGTTGATGTGACCTTCACATCCTTACCGGTGCAGAGCCTTACAGCTCTACTTGTTATTCCTTTGAGCCATCAGTGTAGTGACACGAGGTAAATGTTTGTTGGTCCTTTGCTACCTGCTCTGCCCCTCCCCTGTGTATGATGGATTGTGGGCAGGAACAAGTTCTTTCTCAGTATTAATTGTCACCACAAAGCACTTTTAAATAATAATTAGGTGTAAAAGTCACAAACATTATTTTAATCCTGACTCATTTCTTTTGCTAGAGCATTTAATTTTGAGGACTTGTCTTAATGTGTCCTTCACTGTCAAGACAAACCAAGAAAGCTCTTTCCTGTCACATCTGCTTTTTATATTTGGGCATGTGATTGTCTAATTGCTGTTTATTTTAAGACCAGAGCAACTTGCCCAGAAAGGATGTGTATTATTGAATTGGAATTGCCTTTGTCAATTTACTTTGCTGAGGAATGGGGTAATAAAGAGTCCTTCTCCCACACCTACAGCCCCACAGCTCATTCATTACACAGAAGTAACCCTGTCACTCCAGCCTTTGCTTTTACACTCTCTTTTGAAGCCACAGCCTGCTGCTTCTGTCACTCCCTCTGCTCTGGCACAGAAGAGGGATGGGAACCTCTGTAACTGACTGTGACAATGGTTTTACATTGCAGGAGCCTTCTTCCTCTACGCAGGGTTTGCTGCCTTGGGACTGGTTTTCATCTACGGCTGCCTTCCTGAGACTAAAGGGAAAAAACTGGAAGAAATTGAATCTTTGTTTGAAAACAGGCTATGTACATGTGGTATGTCAGATTCTGATGAAGGAAGGTATATCGAGTATATTCGGGTGAAGGGAAGTAATTACCATCTTTCTGACAATGATGCTTCTGATGTGGAATAATTTTCAGCTGCTGATGTATTTAATCATTTAAAAGCCTTCTGGGGGAAAAGCAGCTCTCTGATGACCTCACTGCCCTGCTTCTGGTCTGGTTCTCCTTTCTACTGTGTATTTAAAAATGCCTTCATGTTCAATGCTCCATTTGGGAGAAAATTCTAGATGCTAGCATTTTCTTGATAACTAAAAGCAATGGCTTCCAAAAGAGATTGAATTCCACAATTATGTGACTTCACCGAGTGTGTGTGACACTGCTCCATCCCCAGATGTTTAGTAGGGTGCACTGTACCAGATGAATACAGAAGGCTATCCGAGATGGTCAGGGGTTGTCCTTATCTGCAATACTGACAAAACCTAAAATAGTTGAGTGGCTGATGAGAGAGCAGCTGGCAGGTGTCGGATCCCCATCCCATAGGAGCCAAGGAAGAAGCTCTGTTGTGCAGTATAGCAAAGGATGAATGCATAAGCTGCTGTAACAGTAACCATTTCATAGGGTTAACTGATCAGCAAAATACAAATACCTGCTGTAGCCATCAGTGGGACATTTCCCAAATTTACCCAAAGAGAATTTACATTATTTATTTGAGATAGCAAGTAGAGAGCCATACTCACCTTGATGGGGGTTCACTAGGGTGGTGTGTGTCTGTGCTACACTGGGTTATCCACCCACAACTACTCCTGAGTACAGGCTGCAGCTGAGAGTTTATGTTTGTGAGAAAAACTGGAAAAATTAATTACTGATAGCAGGAAAACAGAGCTCAATATGTGGCTGCACTTACAAATGTACTGGTATATATTGCCAGGTACAACATAAAGGTTTCAGTTTAAAAAAAAAATTGTATTTGTTTTCCTTTTTAGCATTTGAGCATACTGGTTTGTGCCTAGTTTTGAACACAAAAATACCATTAGCTAAAAGAAAGAGAAGGAGGGGAGAGAGTTTGTGCTGCTAAATGCACAGTGGTCATCCCTCCTGTGCCTTTTGCTTGTGAATAATTATTGCCTTCAGTTTATCTCCATATGTGCTGAGCAAATGACTCCCAGCACATTTTTCTTCAAATTTCCTTAGTCAGTTTTGGTATGTTGCTGGATCTAAAGAGAAATATTAGCCATGGGCAGAAGCCTGTGTCTCATATTAATTGCCTTACCAAAGCATTGCAAACTTGTCAAGAAAATGTCAGGCACAAAACTAACTTGGCTGCCTTTAGCATGGTAATGAAAATATGAATGGTATTTTATTCGCCTGCCACGATTGCTTCCCTTGGAAAATTGAATTTTATGCAGCTACATAAAAATATTACGGTTTTTTTTCTTTGTCCTGTCCTCACTGCTTTAAGTCTTCAAAGATATGAGTTTGAAAGCATCAATAATTCAAATTCTTATCTTTGAAACATTTGCTTCATGAAAGAATGTGGAAAAATTCCTCTGCCTGTGGGCTGATGCCCATTTATTTGGTAAAAAATACATTTTTCGTTATGTAAAGATTAAAGAAGTCATTAGTTTCATTAGCATTTATAGATTTGATTTGTGGGATTTTCTTAGGTTGAAAAATATTTTCAATGTTGGATTGCTATCAAAACCAAGCCTGAACATTTGTTACTAAATTACTGGATGACATAGGATTTTGTTGTTGTAAAGAAGTCTGACATTATGTTATCTAATCTTCTGTGGGGGATAGTTTGTATCCTCCAATTATTGACCTTCAGGGTTTGGGTGTGTTTTGGTTTCTTTTCTTTTCTCTTTTTTTGTTAATCAGAGAAATATTTTTGGAAAGAAAACATTTTAAGGACTCCTTCTGTGACTTGACTGGGGCTAAAAGGGAAAAACATAGTAGACAGAGGGAATTTCAAATTAATCTTTGCAAAGAGCAGCTTGACCTTGAACATCTCCCGTGTGGTGAGAGGGCTGGATTCTCATGCCTTCCATCTTGCCTCCCTTTTAAGCGCACAATATTTTTATGCTTGAAAGCACCAGCTGTAGAAAATGCTGAGGTCTCCAGATCTATCTGTTGAAAGTGCTGAGGTCCTCAGACCTCCCTACAAATTCCCCTGCTGCAGGATGTCTCCATTTGGCTGTCACCTCTTTGAAGCTTTCACTGAAGGTGCAGTACCTGAAATGAGAAAAAGAGATACTTGGCACAGAGAAGAACAAAATCTTTTCAAGGAGACATTAACCTTTTTCTGAAACCAAAAAATTGTGTTTGAAGACCAGTATTGGAAGCAGTTTTGTTACCTAGAGCAGTGTGTGAATAGGTGTGTAACAGCCAACCTGTGCTTACGCACTTGAGGTGTTTAAGTGGCTATTTACTGGCTTCTGGGATGGGGACTTAGGGTTCTGATGGTCCCAAAAGCACGAGCCCACACTCACCTTCACACCTGGGAGCATTCCCTTGCTTGGTGTGTTTTACTGGAGGGGAACAAGGCAGGACCTGGTGTGCCAGCGCCAGCCCCGTGTCAGTGCTAACCTTGTGTCCATGGGGAGAGGGAACACTCCAGGTATGGGCATAACTGAAGTGGAGCTGCTGGAAAGGTCACTGTCATGGGGTCAGCAGCCTCTTCTATTTTGCAGGCAGTTCTGGGGCTTTTTAGCAGCAGAAGATCATCTCTCTCTGCCAGCCTTGTTTCGTGGACCTTCCCAAAGGGGCGCTCAGTCGTGTACAGCACTGGGCTCATTTTCTCACGCAGGTTCCATCTTACTGAAAATGATTTTCTGAAGGTTTGTATCCCCTGTCCTTTCTCACAAGACACAGCAATTGAAACATGCATTTTATTCCTCACTGCTACTGGTCATGAAGATACAAAATACATTGGCTTCTTTATTGTCCCTCCCTGTTCTGTGCCCACGGAGAGCAGGGTTTAAGTCTTCCTTTTAGGGTTTCTTCACACCAGGACAGCATTCCAAACTTTACAAACACTGAACATAAACCAAGAATCATGTGTATTAAAAATTATATCAGATACTTCAAATTAATCTTACACAGTTAAGGTTTTATTTTTAGAATCTCTGAGCGTTTAGAATTTATGAAGAAAATTAGAAATATATATCTATTTTGGAAATATTTTTTATATTTATTAGTGTTTTAAGTTTTAAGAGATTTTTTCTAAAGGTAGACCTAGTAACATACCAGCTAAAAGAATAAAAATACAATGTAACTCAATAATTTCTTATTACAAGATTTTAATTTATGAAGTACCATAAATAATATGTCTAAGCACAATATTCTTTTATTGAAAGCTTTTTGTAGAAGACGTGAAATTGTTTCTTCACAAGGACTGCAGACTTAATTCAGGTATTCTGTGCATCAGGAATGCTAGAGTAATACTTCTGGTAGATGATTATACACAACAGTTTGAGATCCTCTAATTCTGGATTATCTACCAGCTCTACATGTAGTGAGCTAACACCAAGTATAAAAGAAACAGTCCTGATACATTTTTAATATTTTGAAATTTAATTCATGTTAATTTGCATGTAGTTGTTTGTTCACCATGCTGCGTAATTTGAAATAATTTTGCACTTTCCTTCCCCTTGTCACTTTGTTGATTAAAGTGATCTTTTAACAAGAGAACCAAACCTGTTTTGAAAATAGAGTCAAAGCAAGCCCAGGAATCATTTGGAGGGCTGGAGTTGCATTGCTGTGCAGGCACCTTGGATCAGTCACTCTTGTAGACATTTCCTTGGAAGGTGCAGTGACAACTGGCAGAAATCATGGGGCAAGAAAGGGTAAATCACAAAGGACCATTGTTCCAACACTAACTTGTTGCATGGGTTGATAATGCTGCATTTCACTCGGGTAGGAGTTAGGGCTGGGACGGGAGAAGAAGGAAATGTGCATCAAAAGCACCACAAAGTCAAATTTCAGTAGGAATGGGTGTTGTAGCCAGCAGGAGCATGCTCTGACTTTTCTCCCTTGTGGGGTGAGGATGATGGGGTGAGGGACTGTGCTTGGTCCTGTGGATAGGAATGGAGGGCTGTCAGGGGAAGAAGCAATCTGGTGTTGCTCTCCCGTGCCTGTGTGGAGGTGAGGATGTGGCAGTGGAGTTGGCAAAGCTAGTACGTTTTTCCTCGGTGAAATCTCTTTTGCCATTCGTAGTCACTTGGGCTGAGCACTGGGGAGAAGTTTTGACCTTCAGGGGCTGCTAAAGGCTTTGATCAAGGGTCTTGCCTTAGGCCATGGGAGTATTGGGTGTAGTTCTACAGGCATTCAGTGGGCAAGGAAAAGACAGACCCTGTACTTCTCTGCTTTTTACCCAGCTTTCGACTTCTCATTGAAGAAGTAGAAACTACTTCTCTTCTAACATGATTGTTTTGAAATTTTACTTGCATAAGGGGCTTTGTTGGCTGAACAGCACTACTGCAAAAGAGGCAGAATATTTACAGCAGAGAATGACCTTGAGGTATAAATCAAGGCAGAAGAGACAGTTCTGCAAAGCACTTTAATGAGTAAGATATGTGTGCACTATTTTCTGAGAGAATCAAGCTAACCAAACCCATTCCTCTGCATTGGGAAGAAAATCAAGCTTTGTGTACCAGGCCAGAAGCAGATAATGCCACAATATGTGCTTTATGGCAAAATGTGTTTTTATTGCGGGTAACATTTACAGCTTACATGTAGCTGCTGCCTATAAAGTGACTCAATTGTTCTCTGGATTTTAACAAGTCATACTTTTGTGCAAAAATCTTAGTGGTTTTCTATCAATCTTCATCACCTTGTGTACAGTACAGTTAAGCATAATCCACAAGTGGTCTAGATTGTGGCAGTGTTACAAATGTCAGCACAGTAAAATTCTAGGTGAACATTGTTAAAGAAATATTGTTGTTTGTGATACTGGGGGTTAAAATTCCTCAAAGGCAACTATATTTAGATTTTAAAAGTCTGAAAACAAAAAGGCAGTTCTTATCTATTTTGTGTATGTTTTCATATAGAGAAGGAGTTTTTTATGTGCCAATAACCATCACTGTAGTGTTTTGTAAATGGGTGTTAATAGTGTTGCAGAGTTCTGTATATGAGAATATACTTTAGCCACAATGACCTGTTAGTGTGAACCAGCAGCATGTTTTTAATCTTACTCACACCTCTCATCAGAGGTGCTCACTTGTTGGCTTCAGTAGAGCTCGCTCATGCCAGGGGAAGTTTGACAAGAGTCAGGCCTCAAGAATACAGACTTCATCTATTCCATGCTTTTTCACATTGTCCCTAGATAGTATGTTACATGTGAATGATCTGGCACATGTAATTTTAAGGCTTCAACTCCAGTTCAGTTGCTTCTTGATTTTGTTGAGAAAAATTTTGTCAGAATTTGCTTTGGCCTTTCATCACATTTATATAAATAAGGATCATACTGATGAATTATGAATATTGTCCACCTAT